>NW_007253287.1:330518-331339 GCF_000164805.1 Carlito syrichta
GTTTCCCAGTAGCGTCAGTCATTTTCTTATAGTATTACATTGGATGTTCAAGGTCCATTATATGAGTGAGAACATGTGATACTCGGATCTTTGTTTCTGTGAGAGGTCACTCAGTATTATAGACTCTAGTTCCATCCAGGTTGCTGCGAAATTCATGTTTTTGTTCTTCTGGGTATATTCCCCGTAGGGGGATTGCAGGGTCATATGGGAGGTTGATATTTAGAGCTTTTAGGAATCGCCACACTGCTTTCCACAGAGGTTGCACTAGTTTACACTCCCACCAACAGTGTAGAAGTGTTCCCTTTTCGGCACACCCTCTCCAGCAGCTGTTATTTTTTGAGTTGTTGATAATTGCCATTCTGACTGGAGTTAGGTGGTATCTCAGTGTGGTTTTGATTTGCATCTCCCTGATGATTAGTGAGGTTGAACATTTCTTCATGTGTTTGTTGGCTGCTCGGATGTCCTCTTTTGTGAAGTGTCTGTTCATATCTTTTGCCCATTTGATAATGGGGTTGTTTGTTTGTTTGTTTTTCAGCACGTTTTAGTTCCTTGTAGATCCAGGATGTTAAGCCTTTGTCACATCTGACCCTGAAGAAATACAAAAGATCATTAGAGACTACTACGTATTCTTGTATGGAAACAAACTTGAAAACCTTAAGGAAATAGAGGACTTTCTGACATCACATAACCTACCTAGGTTGTAACAAGAAGAAATTGAGACCCTAAATAGACCAATAACAATCAAGGAAATCGACTACATAATAAGAAAACTTCCTACAAAAAAAAGCCCTGGCCCAGATGGCTTTCCAGCAGAATTCTAC
>NW_007253287.1:331801-335439 GCF_000164805.1 Carlito syrichta
GACCAAGTAGGCTTCATTCCTGGGATGCAAGGCTGGTTCAACATTCGTAAAACCATAAATGTAATTAAATACATCAACAGATGTCAAAATATTACTATTTTTTAGTAAATTAGTTATTACCATATACTCAAGGAATTGTAGAAATTAAAAGGTAAAAAATCCACTGGTTTTGCTTAAGTTAAAATACAGGATGCAATATTACTCAAGTCTCTGGTCTAATGTGATATTACTTCCATTTCTAGATGAAATGGAGTAGCTAGGACTAGTCTTAATCTCCTGTTAGAAATCTAGACAAAATATATTAGACTGTTTAAAGACATTGGAATAGACACAAAGATAATGTCTATTCAAGTCCTTCACCCATTATTTAGTTCTTTTTTTTTAATGATTGCTATCTCATTGTAGGCATGCCTTATGTATTTGGGATATTAATCCCCTATCAGATACATGTTTGCAAATATATTCTTCTATTCTATAGTTTGCTTTTTCACTCTGTTCATTTTTTTTACAATGAAGAGACTTTTTTAGTTTGATGTAGTTCTATTTATTTTTTTTCTTTTGTTGCTTATGCATTTATATCATATCCTAGAGATAATTGCCAAGGCCATTGCCCTTGAACATTTTAGGCTGTATTCTAGGAATTTAATACTTTCAAGTGTTATATTTAAATCTTGAATTTAGTTTGAGTGAGTTTATTTTTTATGTACAGTGAGAGATGGGGGTCCAATTTTATTTATTTATTTTTTTACTTTTGCATGCAGGTACCCAGGTTTTCCAAGACTATTTATCAAAGAAATTATCCTTTTCCCACTGTGTTTTCTTCATCCCCTTTTGGGAGATCAGTTGACTTCGTATGTATGAGTTTATTTATTATTCCGTCTACTCTATTACTTATGTTTATATGTCTGTTTTTATGCCAGTATCATACTGTTTTAATTACTATCGTTTTATAATATAGTTTGAAACCAGGAAGTGTGATGTCTTCAACTTTGTTTTTCTTCCTCAAGAGTTCTTTGGTCATTCAGAATTTTTGTGGTTTCTTGTGAATTTTAAGGTTGTTTTTATTTTTCTGATAAAAAATACCATGAAAGTTTTGAATCTGTGAATTGTTTCGGGTAGTATTTTAACAATATGAACATGGGATATCTTCCTTTATTTGTGCTTTACTTAATTTCTTTTTATCAATATTTTTCAGTTTTCATTGCACATCTTTCATCTTCTTGGTTAAGCTTTACCTAATTGTTTGTAATGATACTGTTGTAGCAACTTAATAGCAAAAAATTAAAAACCCAATTAATAAACAGGCCAAAACCTTGATTAGGCATTTCTCTGGGCCTGTCTGGTACATGGCCAAAAGTTATATGTAAGGATGTTCAACATTACTAATCACCAGTAAAATGATTAAAACCTCACATCTATTAGTATGATTGTTATAACAAATAACAAACCTTTCCAAGGATATAGAGAAATCGGAACCCTTATACACTGCTGATGAGAATGTGGAGTTCTGTCAACCACTATTCAAAACAGTTATAAAGTTTCCTCAAAAACATAAAAATAAAATCACCACAAGACCCAGCAATCCCACTTCTATGCGTATATCCAAAGAATTTAAATCAAGATCTCAAAGAGATAGCTCTTCTTTCATGTTCACAGCAATATCATTCACAATAGCTATGATATGGTAACAACCTAAATGTCCACCATCAGATGGAGAAAGAAAGTGTGGCATATAGGTACAATTCAAAAATTGAAATTAGAGTTCTTTTAAGTATTAGCTTATTAGGCTGTGTGTACACACAATGAAACTCTACAATGTTGAGCAAAACAAAGAACAAACCAAAAGAGAAATTGTAAACCTGGAAATTCTTGAAACTAACATGTGGCAGAGAGACATTTTGGTATTGACTAGCCAGAATGGAACAGTGGAGAGCCCCTGAGATCAGCCTTGGTATAAACTGTCATCCGAGTGAAGGTCATTGCAAATCTGCTACAGGAAAGCTTAAAGAAAGTAATAAAAGGGAGAAGACAGAACAACTTATATCTTAACTGTCTTCTCAACAAAGCTCAATGCTCTTTCATAAAAGGTAAACACAGTCCAGGCACTCAACAATGTACAATGTACCTCGATATCACCAGTAAAAAGTTGTCAGACATGCAAAGAAGCAAGGAAATATAACAAAAACCAGAAAAAATATAATCAATAGAAACAGACACAGGAATGGCAAAGACAATAAAATTAGCAGACAAACATATAAAGAAGACTGAAAAAACTTTTCACATTCTAGAAGATGACAAGTACTCTGGATATTCAAGACACACTTCAAATGTCAACTTGAATGAACAAGTTTTAAGAAATGTGGTTAATATTACTTATTTCTCATGCTATTCCTGCTTCCAAGAACACAACCAAGTGAAAGCTAACAGTTTTATAAGATGTGTTATGGTGAACACTTTCACAACTAACATTTCACTCAATCTTCACAAACATCTTAATGAAGAAATATTATTTTATTCCCATTTTATGAATAAGAGATATAAAGTTCCAAATGGTTAAGCAAACTGATCACAGGGACTTAGAATGGAGACAAAGAAACGAAACCCAAGTCTCTCATCTCTCACCTGGCCTTCTGCTGTAGTCATCTAAATGTTTTTCTTAGCATCTGCTCCTGTTCCTCCACCACTGTAGTTAATACCTAACTATAGTATTACTGGAGTTATACCTAACTACAGTATCCTTCATCAAATACTGTAGTTACATAACTTTTTAAAGTGTCAATCTGATTTTTTTCCATTCCTGTTTAAAATCCTCCATGGCTTTCTAGTGCTCTCATGTCCTTTCCCCTGGCTTCTCTCTTCAACCGCATCTCCGTCTACACTTTCTTGCATGCTCTAAACTGGAGACATGCTACATTCTTTCAGGTCTTCAAAGAAAGCTTGATGTCTCTGGCATTGGCAACATTGCACATGCTGTTCCTTCTGATTTGGTTGTTCTTTGATCTCCTCCAACACATGCAAGCACTCCACTGTGTAGACCTCTCACTCTGCTTCAGGTCTCAATACAAATGCTACTTCTTCAAACAACCTCCCTGCTTCAGCCAGTCTAGATAAGGTAACTCACATTATGATTTCACATCAAAGTATACCTTTTAGTGAAAATTATACATGTGTATATGTGTGCACTTTATGTTTGATTAATGTTTAGCTCTCTCCAACTAGTCTATAAGCTCATTTGGGCAGAGGTTATTGATATGTTTGCCACTATTTTATCCATAATGTCCAGCATAGTGTCTTATACATAAATACTTGCTAAATTAAATTACAAGGAAAAGAAAAGAGAGGTA
This sequence comes from Carlito syrichta, assembly GCF_000164805.1. Taxonomy (NCBI): domain Eukaryota; kingdom Metazoa; phylum Chordata; class Mammalia; order Primates; family Tarsiidae; genus Carlito; species Carlito syrichta. The sequence goes on from NW_007253287.1 coordinate 335,146, forward strand.
GAGATATGAAGCACAATAAGGGAAGGGGTGTGTGTGAGATATACAAAAGGATAAACTATTAAATTCACATAAGTATTTACAAAACTGATTCAATTTGAGGATAATAATTTGATTTAAACGATTTTTTTTATCATCAGTGCCTTTAGCATATGACTACTTTAAAATACTCCCATTTATATATTTTTTAAATGCTCACCTAATATATAAAATAATTTCAAATGTGTCTTTAAAGGTCCCCAAAATGGATAGAAATTATTTTTAACTTTAAATGTCTGAATTTTTTTTTTTTTTTTT
>NW_007253287.1:335530-361751 GCF_000164805.1 Carlito syrichta
CACGCCCGGCTGATTTTTTGATTTATGGTAGAGATGAGATCTCGCTGCCCAGGTGGGTCTAGAACCCCGGGGCTCAGGCAATCCACTCACCTCAGCCTCCCAAAGGCACGGGATTACAGACTGAGCTACCGAGCCAGGCTGAGATCAGACTTTTAAAATGATGTATTTTATTTAATTTTTTTGTGCCTTTGCTCTTCTAAGCTCTATGTTTTTGGGACGTGACTATTCTGAGTGCCACATGTTCTCACTCATAAATGGACTCTGAACAATTATCATACTATAAGAAAGGGATTAGCAGTCGTGAGAAACTGCCAGGGGATGGGGCTGGGCACACTTCATCAATAAGGGTACCTGATCTCAAACCAGGTGAAGTGGGGACCAAAGTGAGACCCAAACTTTACCTGTACAATGAACATTTGTATACCTAACCTTGAATTGTACCCCACATCTTTAAAATAAAAAAGCAACATTATTAAAGAAATGAAAAATTTAAAAAGGATATGATTGTTACCAAATCTTTTCAGTTTTCTCTGCTCTGTATTAGCTTTGTTTATTTCAGTCTGCCAAGACGATTTTTCCACAGTGCCATTTCTGATCTTAATGCATTCAGTTGCAAATGGCAGCAAGACATTGGGAATGGTAAGCATTCTTTATTGCCTTCACTCAGTAATCTATTATCCAAAGAGTCTGATAATTAGGAAGCTTCTAAAATATATTAGTATGTCCCTCAGCCCAGGTCAACTTACATATATAAATGTTATTATGATCAACATAATAGTTCTGAGGATATATCTACGTGACACGAACTATGAAAACTTTGTAAACCAATTCAGTCTGACAGTTGACTTGCTTGATTTTTATCACAAACATTGCTGTTCTTAGAGATAAAGGGATAGGAAAGATGATGCTTTATAGGAGACTGAGCACATTTGAGGAATTATATAGTGTTTCCAGCTTTGGTAAATACCCCATCCATTATTCCATGTAGATCCAATGAATTGCAAATATCTGCACCCATATCTTCTCATCACAAGGATAGACACAGAACTCAAACAAGGCCCACATGACATTTGTATATTTCTGGGAAGGGATAGAGAGTTTGTAGCAGCACTGAAAAGAAATTGACCACACACTCTCATTATTAAGGTTTCCTGGTTTTACTGATTCTTTTTTCTTATGAGGCATGCTTTTTTTTTAGCACTTCAATTTTGTGACTTATTTAGTAGCTTTCTAATAAATCCCTTTATTCGGTTCCTTTTCAGGAAGGTAAAGTTAAATTAGTCAGAGATGGATTCTGCTGTCTGCAAAAATCCCCACCTAAACCACAGAAACTGAAGCCAAGTAGATCTGGATCAAATATGGATCTGCTATTACCTAGAGGTATAACCATAAAAACCTGTTGGGGATCTCATTTCTGAATATAGGGTAAATAGGCAAATTATTTCTCTCTCTCTCTCTCTCTCTCTCTCTCTCTCTCTCGCGCTCTCTCTCTCTCAACATCTTGAGATATAACTTTCATACCACAAAACCTATCTACTTAAAGTATATAAATTAGTTGTTAACAGTTGTATAATCATCACTATATCTAATTTTATAGCATTTTCATTACCTTAAAATGCAAACTTGTACCCACTAGCAGTCACTGCCTATCTTCCTTTTATTTTCCAACCCCATTAGCCCAGGTGACTACTCATCTGCATTCTGTTTTTATAGATTTGCCTATTCTGAACATCAAATAAATGGAATAATTTCATCTGTGATTTTTAAAAAAATGTAACATTGTGTTTTTGAGGTTTATCCATGTTGTGGCATATATCAGTACTTCATATATTTTTATTGAAAAATAGTATGCAATTGCATAACTATACCATATTTCCTTTATTCATTCACCAGTAGATGGACTATGGGTTGTTTCCACATTTTGCTATTATGAATAATTTCACTGTAAACATCCATATACAAGTTACTGTCAGGGTATATGTTTTTGTTTCTCTTGGTTACATACCTAAGAATGGAATTGGTGGGTCATATGTAATTCTATGTTTAACCTTTTGAAAACCTGCTGAACTGTTTTCCATAGAGACTGTATCATTTTACAGCCTCACCAGCAACGTATGAGGGCTTCGATATTTTTACACCCTTGCTAACATTTGATTGCCTGTCTTTTTCGTTGTAGCCATTGTATTGTAATTGTAGTGGTATCTCAGTGTGGCTTTGATTTTCATTTCTCTAATGGTTAATAATGTTGAACATCTTTCCACATGTGTATTAGCCATCCACATGTCTTCTTTGGAGGAAGATTATTTAAATTATTTGCTTATTTTTAAAAAAAATTCAGGTATCTGTCTTATTGAGTTATATGTTTTAAAAATATATTCTGGATACAGGTCCCTCCCTCCTCAGTTACATAATTTGCAAATATTTTCTCCCAACGATAACTTTTTTGATGGTGCTGTTTGTAACTCAAAAATATTTTAATTTCAGTGAATTTTAATTTATTTTTTGTTGCTTATACTTTTGGTAGTATCTGAAAAATTGTTATGTAACCAATGTCTTAAAGATGTATTCTTATTTTTTCTAAGAATTTTATATTTCAGCTTTTATATATAGATTTGTTGTATATTTCAAGTGAATTTTGAATATAGCATGAAGTTGAGGTCCAAATTCATTCTTTCATATTAGATGTTCAATTGTCTCAGTATCATTTGTTGAAAAGACACTTCTTTTCTCCTCACTTAATTATTATCTTGGAATCCTTGTTGAAAATCAACCATATTTGTGAGAGTTTATTTCTGGACTCTCAATTTTATTCCATCGTTCTACAGATTATTTTCATGCCAGTGTCACACTGTCTTGTTTACTGTAGCTCTGTAGTAAGTTTTAAAATGGAGAAGTGAAAGTCTTCCAACTTTGTTCTTTATCAAGATCAACTTGGAGATTCTGGGTTTCTTAACTTTCTATGTAAATGCTAGGTAAATTTGTTAATTTATACAAAAAGGCATCTGGGATTTTTATAACAATTGTGTTATATCTGTGATAATTAGGGGAATATTGTCATCCTAATACTATATACCTCTTCACGTGCATTGTATGACTATTCATGTGTTTTATTTAATTTTTTCAGTAGTTTTATAGTTTTCCGTATAAAAAGTATTACACTCCTTTTATTACATTTATTTCTAAGTATTTTATTACTTTGATAATACTGTAAGTGGGCTTCTTTGTTTTTTAAATTGGAGTCTCATTCTGTTGCCCAGGCTGTATTGTAGTGATACACTTATGGCCACTGAAGACTCAGGTGATCCTTCTACCTCAGTGTTCCAAGTAGCTGGAATCAGGCATGTGCCACCATGCCCAGCTGATTTTTTAATTTACTGTAGAGACGAGGTCTCACCATGTTGCCCAGGCTGGTCTCAAACCCCTGAGCTCAGGTAATCCTCTTGCCTTAGTCTCCCAAAGTACTGAGATTACAGGCATGGGCCACTGCGCCCAGCTTGGGCTTGTTTTTAAAATTTCATTTCTGGAATGTTCATTACTAGTATATAGGAGTATAATTGATTTTTTTATATTGATCTTATATCATATAACCTTATTGAACTAATTTATTAGTTCTAATAATTTTAATAGATTCTTCAAGATTTTAAATAAGTTCATTTCATTTATGAGTGTAAGATAATTTTATTACTTCTCAATCTGTGTGATTTTTGTATTTTTTCTTTGCCCATTTTCCTGACTAGAACCTCTCACAAAATGTTGAATGGATATGGTGTCAGCAACTTTTCTTATTTTGTTCTTGAACTGAAGAAAAACCATCTAGTTTTTTACCATTAAATATGATGTCAGTTGGAATGCCTCTCTCTTTAGTTTGCCAAAGAGAATAAATGGTATAACATATGTAAACTGTCTAGTTTTTTTTTTTCTCCAAATGTAATACGTAGTAGTCACTGAAATCTAAATTCTTAAGACTGGCATTTAATGACTTCCTTTCCCCATATAGGCTATATTTTATCCATCTTCATCATTAAGAGAACACCAAATCTTAGCTCTAAATACATCATTTCTTAAAAAACCAACCAATCCATACTTTAATTATTTGCTTCATTCCCTTAACACTTATTTTTGAGCACCTGTTATATCATAGATGTGTTAGGCAAGCAGGTCATGTCAAAGCTTGGGGTATAGAAGATAAAAACAGATTAGCGTCTACCTTTATGAAGATGGAGGTCAATGGAGGAGATTGTTTACTAAAAAAATCAGAAAGGAAAATAATAAATAATTATAAGTTGTCATAGGAATTATGAAAGAAATAAAAATATGACAATGGGAGGAAGGCTCACATGAGAGTCAAAGCTCAGGGAAGGTCTGTGGGAAGGATTTAAAGCAAAACTTAAAAGATAAGGGGGTAACAACCATCAAGAGAGAATTACAGTCAGAGGGGCCCAAGTGTGGCATAAATTGAAAGCAGGGAGAACTCAGTATGTAAGAAAGTGAGGAAAGCCCAGAATAATTACAGTGTGATTGACAAGGGAGAAAGTGATCAAACAGGAAGCCTGACTAGTACTCAGCAGAACCATAACACAGGGCTTTGTAGTCCATGCAAGAAAATTCAACTTAATTAGAAGTAAAATAGGAAGTTGCCAAAGTATTCAAGTTGAAGAATGGTGTGGCTCTTTGTGTGTCTTTAAATCTCTTCCTCTTAGATGGATAAGGTTTTGAAAAGGGTGCTAACAATCCTTGCATATGTTCAGTAAGGAGGCTACTACAAGTATCTAGCCAACAATGTTTTTATAGGCAGGAATGGCAGCAGTAAAGTTGGAAAGAAGGGGGTGGATCTGAGAACCTGCTGCTGGATTCGATGGAGTTGAGAAGGGAATGGAAGGAGAGTAATCATTAAATTTTGGCTGTAGCAATTAGGTAGATAATGGTTACATCTTCAAAGCCGAGGGAGGAGGAATAGGTTTAAAGTAAACAAACTGTCTTGTCTTGTCCTATAGATCTTCTCTCTCATGCACAAAAATCCCATATTATTGATTTTTGTATTTTGCCCCTGTGTATTACTTAACTCTCTTTTTGCAATTTGCTAAAACCTAGTATAAACCAACTTAAAAATAAAAATTTTCTATGTTACCAAAGTACTTTCTCACTAAACAAGCTAGAGGGAAGGCAGAAATGCATCAGAGCCTCAAGCACAAATGAAAACTGAAGCTTGAATGTTTTCAGGAGTTTGCAATATGACCTTTCCCCTTTATGCATGTTGTTTTCGTCCATTTCTCTTTCTTTTCTTTACAGAAGTGCTTTCTTCACATGGCAGGAAATGTGGACTAGGTCAATGCTTTTGCATTTCATCTCACAATTCATGGAAAGACTGGTATGTATGGATGTTAGAAAAACATAGCCAAGTCGGGCTTGGTGGCTCAGTCTGTAATCCTGCACCTTTGGGAGGCTGAGGTGAGTAGATTGCCTGAGCCCGCGGGTTCGAGACTCGCCTGGGTAACTTGGCGAGACCTCACCTCTACAATAAATCAAAAATTAGATAGGCGTGGTAGCACACACCTGTAGTTCCAGCTACTTGGAAGGCTGAGGTGGAAGGATCGCCGGAGCCCAGCAGGTCGAGGCTGTGGTGGCCGGGAGCGGCCACTGCACTCCAGTCTGGGTGACAGTGAGACTCCAACTCAAAAAGAAAAAAAAATAGAAAAACATAGCCAAAGCAGTGAGCTGTAGCATACATACATGATTTCCTCTTTAGCATTCATGCCACTGCATAGTCCCTACCAAATATGTTTTGAATTTTCTTACAAATTTTAATCCATATTCTATTCTTAGATATTATATTTTATAATACCATACTGAGCATTTCCCTAGTTACGGGTCTGAACACAGATCAATTTAAACTAGCTTAAACTAATCACCACATTCTACTCACTTTAATGTTAGATATGGTGACTGGTCTAGATATGTACACATGGCCTAATTTGAACTGGAACAAGAGAATGAATGCCTGTTCATATTTGGAAATTACAAGCAGGTTCTATGATTTCCTGGATTGCATAGTAAAAGACTATGGGATTTAGAATGTCACACCATTTGTGTCATGAGGAAAATGTCTGTAAGTTGTGGGACTCTATCAAGCAGAGATGGAGAATGAACCTTGCACCATGGAAGGAGTAAACACACAGGCAGGGAGAAACTGGGTCCTTAACATCTCTTGAATTTCTTTGTCACTCCTCACAGGAATCCAATACTACTTTGGAATTTTCATTTACCTAAGTCTATGGATTTCTTTTACTGTTAAGGTATAAGTTAGATTTATGTCAATTGTAACCAAGAATACTTAATAATAAAACAGATTCATCTGTCTCAGGTGTCTGGTTCTATGTCTAAAAATCTTATAAATGGTACTCACTGGTATAAGTCAAGCATTATCCTTGAAATGAGCAGTTGTAAACTGAGTTATAGTCATGTAAGCATATGAGGACCATGTTATTAGGCCTGGAAAAGGTGAAGTTGAAAGAAGATGATGACTATGCTAGGAATATAATATCATGGCTACCTACTGCTACCTTGGAGAGTTGCTAATACAGTGTTTTATCCAGGACATTTCAATTAAAGATGACTGAATGATATCCCTTGGACATTTCTTCCTTCGCTGAACTGCCCTAAATTTTAATGACTTTCCCACACAATTACAAGTTTTGCAGCATTGGTGTCAATGCTATGTTTATGATCCTAACGTAGCAGTCTATCTTGTCAGTAGCGAGCCTCCCTTTCTAAACAGGAATTCCTGCTAAACAGGAATTTTAAATGCACCTCATAGCAATTTGTTGTTACGACTGTTTGAGATAATAAATGAGATTGGGCACTCCAAGTATTTTCCATGTAATAAACAATTAGTAATTATTGACTTTTAGATTTATAATGCCATTATATTTTTCTAATTTCTCAATGACATAGGCATATGACAAATAAAATAGACAGGGTAAAATTCTCTATAACTATGCACTTAGTTGAATAATGGGAACTTTACCTTATCAACAATGTTTTTGTTTTCCTTCATTTTGTGCTAGAACCACTGAGGGAAGAATTTAATACATATTTGTGTTTCCAATACCTAAAACAATGTCATAGTTCATGTGCCTGTTGAATCAATAAGTGGAATAATGAATTGATAAATAATAGTTCATAACTCATATTTTTGAGTGTTCACATATACCAGAAACTAAACTAGGTTTTTAAAAAGTATTATTTTACATAATCTGACTAATGCATTTGGAAACCCCATGAAAAAGAACACAGAGCTTAAGTGTTCCCATTTCTTGTCCAAGATGAAGCCCCCTACAAGAGGATGGTGGAACCAGATCTCATCCTACCCCCATTCTTTCTATTGACATCAAAGCCCATACTTTGCTAGGGACAATTGAATTGTAAGATTTTAATAATGAATTGATGACCATATTTAAAATTTTTGGCTTCTGTTTCTTTACTCACAGCTTCTAACCATACTGAGCATACAACATAAAATTGATTATTGATTGATTGAGTAATATATCAGTTGACTCTACTTGGATTGACATATATGTGTAAAAATTAAAGTTAGTTAGTTGTGACTGTGGTAGAGTAGCACTGACAAATTAGGGGAAGAAAACTCTTGACTTCAGCATTAGAATACTAATTTGAAATAAACAAGCTATAAAGTAGTCTAATGTGTTGTTACTTATTATTCAACTTAAAGCCTAAGGAAAAAAATTAGTATTTCTCACTACACTGAATGTATTCCAGCATGTTTTTAACCTTAATCCACTTTATTTTTTCTTAACAATAGATGGCCAGTGACTTTTAAAAGCACCAAAATGTCGGTATAATTATTTAAAATCTAACAAAAATATTGTATTTTTTTGTAGACTATAAGGGCATATTTTAAATGCAAATGAAATATTTTTAGAACTTGTACATCATTTTCCCCTTTGAAAAGTTTCCATATTTCTTATTATTCAGTGTTGAAAATCCCTGTCTCCTCTTTTCCTGTCACCATTGTGGGATAAAAGAATTCTGACTGTGAACTGGTCTTTCTTGAATATTCCATTAAAGTTTAAGTTTGTGCATTGCATCAAGCAAGTAACATGTTCATTTCCCCAGAGCAGATCACAACGCTTTTGTGTCACTTAATACATGAGGGGAAAAAAAGTAAAATAAAGGAAGAAACAAAATGATTTTTTTCAGTGAGAGTCTGCATGTAAAGGGCTTGGAAGTCAGGTTTCACAACAGCATGAAGAATGTCAGGTAAATATGGTAAGTATTATATTATGTTCACTAATTGGAAAATAGTACTTCTAAAATTTCAAGAAACAATTTATAGCAAATAGAAATGCAGAGAAAAATCAGAAGGAAATATTCATAACCCTTCTCCTGAATACACTGGAAAGTATTTGGAAGTAAATTTGGAGGTTATCCTGGGACCAAGCACATAGCATGGTCTAAATCTTCAATCACTTTTTTGCATGTTTGTTTTGAAAATATATATGTATATATAGTGAGACTTCTTGATGGAAACATCCCAAAGTTTTGCCTTGGGAATAGTATAAAGTGAGTTCTGATTTGAATAATATAGATATTTACAGCATTACACACCCAGCAGAAGAGTTACTACCTCTTACTGTGGAATGCTACTTTTCTGTCCAAACTGATGAATTCCACCCAGTCCAGACTATTTCTCTGCCTTCCAAGCTCAGACACGTGTTCATATCATTGTCCTGAAGCTGATCTGACTTGGGAATACTGAATCACACCAATATAGTTCAAAGAGAATGATGGACTTTGCTAGGATGGCAATTATAGGTTCAAATGAAAAAATAAAATTATCATGTAGACAGAATACTAGCATCAGCTCTACTGCACATCCTTTTGCTATTAGCAAGGTGTGTCAAAAGCAACATAATCAGAAAGTTTGTTTTAATGGCTCATGTTGCCTGATGAACTTATCCTCCTGGTAGAGACATTTCTTCTTTTCAGACTAAAGGATGCATCTATCCTTTCCTGGGGTGGACATTAGTAATTTCCTCTGTGAATATCCTTATTTAAAAAACCTCATTACTCCTTTTGATTGACCTATTCCATCATTACACAAATTACTATCTTTGATCATGTTTTAGTTTATCTAGATGTTATTTTATCTCTTTAAAATCATGCTGGAATATAGTTTAGATGAAGGTGCAGGTAAGAAATTCATAACTTTGAGTAATGACCCAAACGATGTTGATTTTGCCCATTATTTCAGTGACTGGAGCTCCTACACCTTCCACATTGCTCTTGACACAGAATAATCTTGTTCAACATTCTTTCAGCAATTTTAGTAAACAAGCAGAAGGCAGTATTCTTAATTTGTGGATCCCACACACATTGAATAGTAACATAAGATCTTATCTAATAAAGAATAAAATATTAAGAAGGGGCATCCATGTACCTAGCAATGTGTATTGAACACTTTCTACGTGCTAGGCACTGCAGATGCAGCAGTGAATAAAATCAAGCCCCTGACCCCTGGAAGTGGGACAACTAGTGGGACAACTAGACCTGATATAGTACAATACTTAAATGAAATATGCATAAAGCATGCAAAACAATGCCTGACATATGGTAAGTCATACTAGGATATTGCATGGATAGCTTCAGTTCACCCACTTTTCCCTGTATTTATACTTTCCCACTGACTGTGCAGTTCCTTCCATAAAGAGGTGGCAGTCATTTCCTCCTTTTTGAATCTGGCATGGCCTTTTCTCTTGATTTGGCCAACAAAATGGTATACTAGTTCCAAGTCCAATTTTAAAGAGGTTTTGTTTTCTTTTGGAAACTTGCTTGCCATATGAGTAAACCAAGCTATCTTGGTTAACAAGCAACTTCATAGAAGGAAGATGAGCAGGTCTAAGCTAAGGCTTCAATCAGCCTACCTTGAACTCACCATGCATGCACATGTGTGAGCCAGCCAGTCAGCCTGAATCTGCCAAACTGTAGACTCATAAGAGTTGTCAGTCTAATTTTGGTTTATAATCCAATAAATATTTAGGAATTCTGTAACACAGCAAAAACAAACTGAACCATATGTGCTTAATACATGTTAGCACTCATCATTACAATTCTGCTACAAATATATAAATATACTGAAGCTTGTGCAGTGCATCATAAGGTATATCACATCAAAAAATAAAACACTTGAGATATAAAACATATGTAATGGAGATTATTGTTTGTTAATATGTTCTACTGGCCAGGCATGGTGGCTCATGCCTGTAACTCCAGCACTTTGGGAGACTGAGGTGAGAGGATTTCTTGAGTCCAGGAATTCGAGTCCAGCTTGGACAATGAAGCAAGACCTCATCTTTTTAAAAAATAAAAATAAAAAATCAGGTGTAGTAGTGTGTGCCTGTAGTCCCAGCAACTCAGGAGTCTGAGCGGAAAGATCGCTTGAGCCCAGTAGTTTGAGGATATGATGAACTGTGTGCATGACACTGCACTCCAGGCTAGGCAACAGAGTGAGACCTTGACTCAAAAACAACCAAACATGTTCTGTTGATTTATAGAATTGGAAAGATTAACTTTCATGTAAGATATTAAGTTAATACCTATAGGATTCCGGACTTAGACAAACACCTGTGCACACAACATTTTCTTCAGGCTTTTAGAGTATAGGCATGTTGTCAAAAAATGTCCATGCACAAGACATAACTATGCTTTGTAGTAACTCACATATTTTGTTTATTCTTCATAAAGCACTATGTGCTACTTGAATAATTTACTGCCTGGATATGATTACACACATCTTATTCCCAAGTATGTCTTTCAGGGAAAAAAAAAGCAATCAAGTTAAAATTTTCGGTGGGTAAACCCAAGAGCAATTTAAATATTCTCTTTGTTGTTAATTATACTTTTGTAATAGCTCTCAAATTCTTAAACATAAATTATTAGAAAAAATATCAACATAAGGCTTATTAAAAATAGAACCAGAGAAAAAGAACATAAACCTTAAATCTTTAAGAAGAGGTGGTTTCTAGAAAGTCTAGAATGCAATAACCAAAGCAATTTGCTTTTTTGGTTGTATTTTTCTTTAGCATGGATTATTTTGATAAAAAATAATTTTAAAGTAAATATCTACATATACTTTATCAATTAAGTTTCTGAGTTTTAGGCTGTATAAATTATCTCTTAGTTACTTAAGTATGAGGCATTTATTGGTTGGCTATTGACTGGCTCACAAAAGTAAGGGAAAGCCTGCAAAGCAAGGCTTACAAAAGAGCAGGGGTCAAAAAGCAGCAGCATCTATAGCCAAAGGTCAAGTTGCAGAAACAGTCTCATAGGCATGTTGCAGCTGAGTCTTACAGATACCACTGCATCTGGGCCTGGTGGTCATGGGACTCACTTTGGCTGCTAACCCCCAACATACCTGATCTGAATAAATTCCAAAGGTCCTGTCATTTATGCATCATTGTTCAAAATTCAGCATCCCAGGAGGGAATCTCCAAGAGAAAGCCTCCAATTGCTTTTGTCTAATTCACATGCCCACAGCTTACCATCAGTGAGAGGGAGAAGAAATATATGCTCTCTACATGAGTCTCAGACAGAAGACGGGGTCCTTGCTTCCACCAACATGCTAAAAATGAAGAGTTCTAGAACACAAAATAGGTATTTGGATACTGGCATTCCACCAAAAACGTGTATTTTTTAAGTGATATATATATATATATATATATATATATACACACACACACACATACATATATATATATTATTTTTAAATATTTTAATTTTAGAGTTGTGGGGTGCAATTGAGGACTGAAACATAAGTAGGCTGCATGCAGGTGAAGTTTGGGCTTCTAGCTGACCCTCTTTCCCCGATAGTGGACCACAGAAACAAAGAACTGAATACCACATGTTCTCACTCATAAAGGTGATATTTTTATCTTGATACATGTCAACATTTTCAAAATTATATGCAATAACTACAAAATATTTTATTTAAAAAGTAACCAAAACTATTCTGTGAGTCTATAATGAAAAGTGGCACTTGTCTATCATCCATCCGTCTACAGGGATCCAGACACACACTATCTATACAAACACACACAAAATATTCTGCATATAATCTAACAGTATCACTTGTTTTCACATATTTGTCTAAGAAATGGTTAACTTTGAATGTTGGAATTTGTTTATTTTTAACATTAATTTAATTCAGATCCCATCGGTCACGCTGACATTCAAGACGAGAGAACTCCTCTTCACTGAGGATGAACACAATACATGTTGCTGTCTGGTAGAGTGAGTATTATCAGTGAGAGCAGCTAAAGGAATTACATTACAAATCTTTTGTTTCTCCTTTTCTAAAAGTAACAAAGCAAAATCATTTAGTAAATAATTTCAAGCAACTCTGATAAACAGTTTTTTTTCCCCTATCCTGAAGATATTTAAAATCTCCTGAGGCCCTGCCTTACTCCAGATAAAAATATACACCATTAACTTAATCCAAAGGAGAAGAAGTTGTCAGTCTTTTTTCCAATAAATTAGGTCTGTGTCAGCACTTTTCATGTTTCCAATTCTCATTTCCAATCCTTGCATTTAGATGTTTGGTTTCTGTGAGATGTAGTAGGTAGTGAGACCCATGAAACAAGTAAGTTATTTTTAAGAGGACATTATAGAGCTTTATGGAATCCTTTTACTTCTAGCTACTAGAAAGAACATTCTTTGTTGAATGGAATAACTAGGAAACTGAAATCCATGCATAATACACAGACCTCAGTCTGGTTTTTAGGCTTATCCTTCAACACCCTGTATTTTTTCTTTAACCAACCACAGCTCGAAGTTGAGCCATCTAAAGGGGTCCCTGACATAGAGAAAACTATACTGATTTAAGTTTGATCAGCTTTTCTGTACATTCTTCATCTTTTCTGCAAGTTACAATTGGGAAGCAAGAATCGAAGGAGGAGAGAGAGAGAGAGAGCAAATCTTATTTAAGTCAGAGCACACACCAAGAATGAAGCCTTAGGGTCTGGAAAGTGGAGTGCAGGTGGGTTGGGGATTAGAGCAGTACACAGTATACAGTAGGGTCAAGAGTATGGTCTTGAGACAAAGGGCTTGGTTTCAAATCCCAGTTCAACCATTTTCTAGAAGCGTGACCATAAGCAAAAGTATAAATTCATTTACACCTCAGTTTCCTAACCTGAATATGGAAATGGTGATACATTTAAACGGTATAGGCAACACATGGGAAATAAAAGACTATCAATACATTTTAACTGTTATGTTATTATGTTTACTACTTCTACCTTCTACTAGCTATGAGTAGAGACAGGACAGAGAGCCCAACAGGGACAAGGGACTTTCTTTATTCACTACTAAATGAACATCAACAATGATAAAATTTTGACCCACAGAAGGAAATGTGTATAAGCCGCCATTAACTCCCATTCTAATGACTTTAGAAATGGAGAAATATTTCCCATAATGGAAAGTAAGTTCACATATCCATCTGGTAAGACTGTCAATGTATGCTCATAATTGCATGCTATAGATAATTGCAAGTCTTTACATTAATAACATAAAATTTCTGCAGCAACTGGGAGTTGCAGCTGCAAGTGCCATCAGCCCTCTTCGTTGTATCCTTGGTTGGAAGTAGTAATTCTCATACTGTATTGAGAAGCCATTTTTGCATTAAATTTGATTTTTTAATATCAAACAGAATATTTCAATATAAAAGTGTTAGCTATATCAGTAGAAATTTACATACAACTAACGCTAAGTATAAAAACATGATGGGAATTGTCATCTTATGAACCTCTAACACAATGGGTGGAGGCTACTTTGTGAGTTGACCTCTGTGTTCAGTTTCCCTCTCAAGCTCTTCATTTGGATGAGTAAAAGATGTCTTAAAATTCACATCAAAACTGAGTTATGAATTTAGCCGCCTGTCTCCCAAACCTGCTTTTCTACAGTGTTCTCAACTTAGTAAATGTTAACTCTATGCTCTCAATTGTAGGAGCTCAATTTTAATGTCCTCTTTTTTCTTCCACACTCACATCTAGTTGGTCAGCAAATCCCTTTGACTTTATCTTCAAATATATATCCAGAATCTCACCACTTTTTAACTCATCTAGTCCAAACTGCCATCCTGTTTTATGTGTCTTATCACAATAGAGATAACAATGATAACACATAGGTGACACAATGTGATAGTGCCAGGCAATCTTCCATGCATTTTACACATAGTAATTCATTTGATTCTCACCACAACCCTGTGAAATAGCTACTGTTATTCTCAATTTTTAGAAAATTGAGGCACAGGGAGGTTAAGAAACTTGCTTAAAAATGACACAACAAGCCTCCCTGCATCCACTATTGTTCACCTCTACCATGCCAAGTGTATTCTCAACACAGCAGTTAGATTCATTGTTTAAGCCTTACCATGTCAGCCCTAAACTTTGGCCTTCTAATGGCTCCTCAAATCACTTATAAAAAGCCAAGCCCCAGGAAAGGTGCACAGCATTCTAAATAACTTCATCTCCTATATTATTTATTCTGTTCACTTGCTCCTACTCTGTGTCAGTTATGGCACGGTCCCTCTTGCTGTTCTGGAATAATCCAGATATGCTCTGCCTAGGTCCATGCACAGATAGCTGCATCACCCCTTCTTCTTATACTCCAGGTCTTTACTCAGAGGTCACATTTTAATTGAACTGATCTCTCTATTTCAACTAGCAACTCTCCTCATCCACAAATTTCCAATCCACATTTCCTTATCCATTTTTCTTCTCTGTACTTTCTATTTTCTAACATGTTGTATATTTCACTTCTCGATTTTATTTACAGATTTTTCTCCCTCTATCAGCTACAAAAAAATACAGTTTTTTTGTCTTTATTGCTATATCCATACAAGGTCTGGCATATAGTATATGCTTAGTACATATGTGTTGAGTGAATTAATAAATACATGTAACTTTTTTAAAATATAACAAGCATCTAGTCTAAAATTATTTGCATAACTGCTTTGCTTATATAGGTGAAGCCTGGTAAAGAATACATGCATGTGTTTGTGATGCTTATAAATGAACCAGTGGTGTATACACATTGTCTTTAGGCAGAGAATAGCTCTGTATGATTTGAAGGTGTCCCTCTAAAATTCAGGTTTTGCTAATGTGATAGTCTTAAAAGATGGGACCTTTAAAGGGTGATTAGGCTAGAAGGACTCCTTCCTGGTGAATGGGTTTAAGTCCCTTGTAAAAGAAGCTTCCTGCAGCCTTGGTTCAGATAGCTTGCCCTTCCACCTTCTACCACGTGAAAATGCAGCAATAAGGCCTGATGACTTGATCTTGTACTTGCCAGGTTCCAGAACTGAGAGAAATGAATCCCTGCTCTTTATAACTACCCAGTCTCTGGTATTTTGTTATGTAGCACAAATGCTCCAAGACAAGGTCACTTTTTTCTTTGCCAATCACATTTATCACTGACTGATATGCACTTTCATATTCTACCTCATTTCTTCTTCTAAGACAATTTGTTGTTTGTGTCCTCTTTTTTTCTTCAGGAGCTCTCTTTGATTTCAATGTTAGTATGATTTTGTTGTATAAAAAGAGGAGTGAGTTAGGTTTCACCCAAAGCAATTTACCAACAACCTTCCACACCTGAGGCCTGACCCATGTAATCTATAAATAAGATGCTCATTTCTAAGTAATCAGAAAATAACTTTAGTTTGAATTCACCCTCTCCCAGGAAGATTTTGAAAAACCAATCTAGTCAATCTCAATTTTCCATTTCCATTATCTTCTTTCTCTGGAATTGCATATCTTTGGGCACTTTAGTTATATTGTAATTACATCAACATCCTCTTTCTTAGCCAGGAAGTAGCTTCCACTAACATAATTTCCTTTAAAATATACTCAAGTTAAAATTATACAGAACATTTGAATGCAGGTTTTCATTTTCAAAAGTTAATGCATAAATTTACTTTATTTTATAAGCTTGCAGCATCAGCGTTAAATAAAAGCACCCCACACATATTGAATTTAATGCTAGTTATAACTCTAAGAAATCTCTTACATTCACATGACATAATAGTTCAACAGAACAAATCAAAGAAAACTGAGATTACTTTTGCTTTTATTTAAATGTCCATATACCATTTAAAGCTTAGACTTTTACTCATTTTTAAAATTTACAATGTAGTCATAAAAAACTTCATAAAGATCAGCTATCTATACTACCCCTAATAGTTTTCTGAAATGAAATTAAGCTACAACATAATGTCTTAAAGTCTACATATGTATTATTAGTTACTGTGAAGATTCTTTTCTCACATATCAAAGTACCTTAGGGGCAGAGAGCTTTGTATTAAATACACTTCTATTTGCATCTTAACATTATATTAAGTGAAGAGTTTATTTGAATATTTTTAGTATATAAATAAATTAAAAGCCAAAAAATAACCATGCAAAATATACCTTTTAAAAGACATTGAATTTAGTTATTTATATCAACCAACTACAAACATTAAAACTTTTGTGTATATAAAAACCGAAAGTCCCAAAGCCCATCATGATTATAGTACTACCTTAAAAAATAACTTTTTAAAATGTGTTCCTATTTTTATGATAATTTTAAACTCTCAGTTCTTTATAAATGATTTTTACTATATATAATAGTTAGAAAAGAGTTACGTAAGTAAAAACAATCAAATGAAAGGCAAGAAATTGAGATGAAACCATGATATGTATGACATGTAACACCAATCAATTGGTTAACAGCTATTTTCCTTATCTAAACCACTCAGGTCTAGTTAGAGACTATTGAAACAAAACACAGTGTTAATTCATTGGTTAGGTAGAGGACATAATCAGCAGGGATATAGGCTTAGATTTTAGCTATAAATGTGTTGGTCAACACAGGATTTTTAATTTTACTTTCTATGTTATATTATTTCACACATTATTTTTAAGATTGTATCATTCAATGTGACCAAAATATGTCAATTTTTTCATAAGATATGAGGTGAATGTGGGCATGGGATCCAGTGTGTTATGAACACAATTACAAACCTTACATTTACTCTATAAACTGAGTTTACAAATAATATTTTACTTTCTTTTGGGTTTGAAGTTTAATTGAAAAATAGTTAACTTATGCCGTTTCACTGTTTACCAAAAGTTTCGAGCCATACTTAAACTAAGTTCATCTGCACTGAAAGAAGGTTTTTAATATATATTCATGTCATAAGCCTAAATATAATGTTCTGTTCAATATCTTGGAAAATTCAAAGTGAGAAAGTAGAAGCAAGGAAGAAAGAAGATGGAAACCTGATAGGCTATTAAATGAACTGTTTGTGTCAGGGAGGCACTAGTGGAAATAACAAACTCACATAAATGGAAGATATATGTCCATGATACCTGCCAATAACAGACAGCAAGCATTCCCAAGCTTTACCAGAAATTAAAGCTGGTCAGTAGAAAGGTAGTAAAGGCCAAGGCACCAGCACTCTCTCACCTCTTCTCTCCCCAGCCAACAGGAGATACATTAGCTTGTGTTTTTGCTTCTCTCTGAAGCAACAGAGAGGCATAGACGCTTAGCAGTCAGTGGATATTCCAGCCTGGAAGACTTTCAGATCCAGAAAGCAGCCCCTCTTGAGGTTCATGCTTTGTACATCTTTGTCCAAACTACTAAAAGAAAGAAACCATTGCCCAGCTCATGGGTGAGAAGTTTTTATTTTTTTAAAATATTTTATTTTATTTTTAATATTCCAATTGTAGCTTTGAGGCTATCTCCTTGTGAATGTAATGTCTTTCTTTAAAGGCTAATAGTGTTAGACATCTTTTCATGTGTTTATTCATATAAGAAATGACTGTTCATGTCTTTTGCTCATTTTATTTTTTTTGGTGATAAATTTTGAAATATTTTTATTATTGTTGTATATTGCTATTATAGATTGAATGTGTCTCTCCCAAGAAAGCATGGTGAAGCCTTAATCCCCAGAGTAGCTGTATTTAGAAATACAGCCTTCTGGAATGTAGTTAAGGTTAAATGAGGTCATAAGAATAAGGCCCAATCAGATAGGATTAGTGTCCTTGTAAGAAGAGACACCAGAGTCTCTCTCTCCCCCTCCCTCTTTTTTTCCCACCTTGCCTCTCTCTCTCTCTCTCTGTGCACACCCACATAAGAATGGACACGTGAGGACACAATAGGAAAGCTAGCTTTGTAAAATATATAGGGAAATGTTTCTGCCATTTCTATTTTCTGAAAGAGATTTGCAGAATTTATTTTAAATAATTAGATAGAACTCTCCAGTGAAACTATAGTAGCCCAAATATTTCTTTTACGTCAGCTTTTCAATTATGAATTAAATTAATCTAATAATAATATAAAATTTTAAATTATCTGTGTCATATTAGGTAAGCTATCACAGTTTTTGCTTTTTGAGAAATTGGTCCATTTTTACTACACTGTAAAATCTGCTTGTTATCATATTGTTATATTTCTTGACTATCTTTTCTTTTTTTAAAAAATGTAAGCTATTTAGTATTTTTTAAATTTTTATTTAAAAGATATAGGGTACAATTCAGGGATAGGTATATAAATGGTCATTGTACAGGCAAAGTTTGGGCCTCGCTTACGTCCCCACTTCACCTGGTTTGAGAGCAGGTACCCTTATTGATGAAATATGGTTCCCTGGCAATTTCCCTCTATTCCTTTTTCTATGATATTTTTGTCTTTAATTCGTTTCTAGTATTATGATAATGTAATTATATAATACATAATTAAATACATAATTATATAATAATCTAATATAGTATTATGATAATTGTTCAGGGTCTGCTTTTGAATGAGAACATGTGGTACTCAGTTCTTTGTTTCTGTGATAGATCACTGAGTATCACAGACTCTAAATCCGTTCAAGTTGCTACGAAGTTCATAATTTTGTCCTTTTTTATGGCTGCATAATATTCCATAGTATATATGTACCATATTTTTTTTATCCAGTTCACTTTTGGTGGGCAGCACAGTTGGTTCCATATTTTTCTATTGTGAATAATGCCACAATGAACATGTGTGTAGATATCTTTTTCACAGAGTGATTTGAGTTCCTCTGAGTATATTCCCAGAAAGGGGACTGCTGGGTCATAGGAGAGGTCAATTTTTAGAACTTTTAGGGAATGTCACACTGTTTTCCACAGTTTACACTCCCATCAACAGTGTAGAAGTATTCTCTTTTCCCCACATCCTCTCCATCCTCTTTTTTTTTCTTCTTTTTTTTGAGTTATTGATGATGGTCATCCTGATTGGAGTAATGTGTTATCTCAGTATGGTTTAAATTTGCATTTCTTGATTAGTGAGGCTGAGTTTTTTTTCATGTATCTGTTGGCTGCACATATGTCTTGAGAAGTGTCTAGTCACATCTTTTGTCCACTTTTAAATAGGACTGTTTGTTTTTTTCTTTTAGGTATGTTTGAGTTCCTTGTGCATCCTAGATGTTAGGCCTTTGTCAGATATACAGTTGGCGAACAATTTTTCCCAATCTGTGGGCTGTTTCCCCACTCTTCTGATGGTTTCTTTGGCTTTGCAGAAGTTTTTCAGTTTGATGGAGTCCCACTTATCTATCTTATCTCTTATGGCATGGGCACTTGGGATTTTGATTAGGAATTGGTTGCCAGTTCAAACTTTCATAAGGATGTCTCCTGCATTTTCTAAGCTTCTTATAGTTTGAGGTGTTATGTTTAGGTCTTTGATCTGCTTAGAATTTATTTTTGTGTATGATGATAGGTAGGGATCTTGTTTTAATCTTCTGCATGTGGTCAACCAGTTTTCCAAGCACCATTTACTGAATTCAAGTTCTTCTCTCCCCAGTGGTTGTTAGTGGAAGCTGTGTTGAAGATGAGTTGGTTGAGAAATTGAGGTTTTGCTTCCAGAATCTCTACCCTGTTCCACCGGTCTGTATGCCTGTTCTTGTACCAATACCAGACTGTTATGATTATTGTAGCCTTATAATACAGTTTAATATCTGGAAGTGTGATACCTCCCACTTTGCTTCCTCTACTGAGGATTGTTTTGGCTATTCATGGTCATTATGATTTCATATGAATTTCTGTATTGCTGTTTCCAGGTCTGAGAAGAATGATACTGGTAATTTAATGGGCATTGCATTAAATCTGTAGATTCCCTTGGGTACGATGGACATCTTAACAACATTGATTCTTCCAATCCATGTGCATGGAATATTTTTCTAACTGTTTGTGTCATCTTTGATTTCTTTGAGCAGTGTTTTGTAGTTTTCATTGTAAAGATCTTTCACTTCTGTGGATAGGAAGATGCTGAGGTATTTCATTTTGTGTGTGTGTGTGTGTGGCTATTGTGAATGGGATTGTGCTTCTTATTTGGTTCTCTGCCTGTTTGTTGTTGGTATAAAGAATGTGACTGTCTTTTGCACATTTATTTTGTACCCTGAGACTTTGCCAAAGTCCTTTATCAGTGCAAGAAGGTTTTTGACAGATTCTTTTGGATTTTCTTTTTCTTTTTTTTTTTTAAAGTTGCAGTCTCACTCGGTCCCCAGACTGGAGTGCAGTGGCCGCTCCTGGCCACCGCAGCCTCGACCTGCTGGCCTCCGGCGATCCTTCCACCTCAGCCTTCCAAGTAGCTGGAATGACAGGCGCGCTCTACCACGCCCGGCTGATTTTTTTGATTTATTGTAGAGATGAGGTCTCGCCAAGTTGCTCAGGTGGGTCTCGAACCCGCGGGCTCAGGCAATCCACTCACCTCGGCCTCCAAAATGGGGGATTACAGGCTGAGTTACCAAACCCGGCCTCTTTTGGATTTTCAAGATTTAGAATCATATCATCAGCAAAGAGGGATAGCTTGACTTCCTCTTTTCTTATTTGGATACCCCTGATTTACTTCTCTTGTCTGATTGCTCTAGCTAGGACTTCCAACACTATGTTGAACAAAAGAGGTGAGAGTGGGCAGCCTTGTCTTTTTCTGATTTTCAGGGGAAATGCTTCCAACTTTGTACATTTAGCAGTATGGTGGCTGTGGGTTGACTGTAGATGGCTCCTACTATTTTGAGGTGTGCTCCCTCTATGCCTTGGTCTTCAAGGGTTTTTATCAAGAAGGGATGCAGGATTTTATTGAAAGGTTTTTATGTGTCTAATGAGATAATCATGTAATTCCTATTTTTACACATGTGGATATATTTAATTACATTTATGGTCTTGCAATGTTGAACCAGCCCTGCATGCTGGGGATGAAGCCTACTTGGTCATGGTGGATAATTTTTGAGATGTGTTGTTGCATCTGATTTGCTAGAATCTTGGTGAGTATTTTTGCATCTATGTTCATCAGGGACATTGACCTGTAGCCCTTTTTCTTAGTTGGATCCTTACCTGGTTTGAGTATCAGTGTGATGTTAGCTTCACAAAATGATTTCTGAAGAATTCTGTCTTTCTCAATTGCTTGGAATATTTTGTAGAACTCCACTGGAAAGCTGTCTGGTCCAGAACTTTTGTGTGTGTGTGTGTGGGTAGTTTTCTTATGATGGAGTCAATTTCCTGGGTTGTTATTTGTCTATTTAATGTCACAATTACTTCTTGTTTCAACCTTGGGAGGTTATGTGATGTCAGACAGTTCTCCATTTTATTTAGGTTTTCAAGTTTGTTTCCATAGAGGTGTGCACAGTTATCTCTGGTAATTTTTTATATTTCTTCAGGGTCTGTTGTGATTTGATCTTTTGCATTTCTGATTGTGTATATTTCGTCTTTTTCACTCTTTTTCTTGGTCAATCTGGCAAGGGGTCCATCAATCTTGTTTATCCTTTCAAAGAACCAGCTGTTTGTTTCACTGACTTTTTCTATAATATTTTTGTCTTCTATGTCCTGTATTTGGACTTTTACTTTGGTGATCTGATTCTTCTACTGAAGTTAGAGTTTTGTCGATCTTGTCTTTCCAACTCCTTGGGTGATTTGTTAGGCTGTTAATCTTTCCATTTTCTTGATATGTGTTTGTAAAGAAACTCCTCCCTTAGTACTGCTTTCATGGTATCCCAGAGGTTTTGGTAAATTCATCTTTATTTTCATTTGTTTTGAGAAATCTTTTAATTTCTGCTTTGATTTCTGTGTTTACCCAGAAATTGTTCAGCATCATGCTGTTTAGTGTTCATGTCTTTGTGGATTTGGGGGTAACTTTGTTGGTGTTGATATTTATCTTTAATTCCCTGTGGTCTGAGAAGGTGCATGGCAGTATTTTGATCTTATGGAATTTGTTTATGCTTGATTTGTCTGAGGATGTATCAATCTTGGAATACATTCCATGTGGTGATGAGTAGAATATATAGTTCATGGTTGTTGGGTGGAGTGTTCTGTAGGTATCTGTTAAGTCCTTTGGTCAAGCGTCAAGTTGAGGTTCCAGATCTCCTTGTTGACTTTTTTGCCTCAGTGATCTATCTAGGGTTGTTAGTGGAGTATTTAAGTTTTCAGCTATGATAGTGTTTGAGCCAATGTCTTTTTTTAGTTTACCTAGAAGCTGCTTTATAAAGGTTGGTGCTCCTAGGTTGGATGAATATATGTTTAGAATGTATATTTCTTATTGATGGATTGACCCTTTTGTCATTATGTAGTGACCTTCCATATCTTTTTAAATACTTGACACCTTAAAGGATATTTTGTCTGATATTAAGATTGCAACTCCTGCTTTCTTTTGTGTTCCATTCACCTGGAAAATTGTTTTCCATCCTCTTACTTTGAGACTGTGAGTGTCCTTTCTGGTGAGACGAGTCTCCTGAAGACAGCACTATCTTTTCAATGGTTTGTAAAATCTGTGGTGATATAATCTGTTTCATTCCTGGTATTGGTGATGTATGGCTTTTTGTATTTGTTGCTTTTGCAAGAGGTTCATTTCTTATTTGTTTTGAAGAACTATTTTTTTTTGTTTAACTTCTTGATTTCCTGTTTTTAATTTCAATTTCTGATATTATCTTTATTTTTTGCTTTAGTTGCATTGGACTTATTTTTGTCTTCTTTTTCAAATTTCTTGAGGTATAAATTTATATTACTAATTTGAGGGTTTTTTTATTTTCTAATAGCAGTATTTGGAATTTACAACTTTTTCTCTCATAGCTGGTTTGGTTGTGTCCTATACCATTTGAAATGTATTTTTACTTTTATTCATTTCTGTGTATTTTTCTTCTATAATTCCTGTTTGAGGCAGGCATTATTTAGAAGTGTATTGCCTGTATTGTTTAATTTTCAAGTGTTTGGAGATTTTTCTGTTGTCTTTGTATTATTGATTTCTGGCTTCAATATATTACATTATATTTATTACATATAGGTAACATACTTTGCAAAATTTTGTTTTTGTTTTTGTTTTGAGTTGAAGTCTCAATCTGTCACCCAGGCTGTAGTGCAGTGGCATCCTCATAGCCACCATAGCCTCAATCTGCTGGGCTCAGGTAATCCTTCTGCCTCAATCTTCCAAGTAGCTGGTACTACAGATGCACACTACCACACCCAGCTAATTTTTTGATTTATTGTGGATAAGAGGTCTTGCCAAATTGCCCAGGCTGGTCTCAAACCTTGGGCTCAGGCAATCCTCTCGCCCCCACCTCCCAAGATGTTGGGATTACAGGCATGAGACACCATGTCCAGCTGCAAAACCTGTTGAGGTTTGTTTTATGCCTTAGAATATGATCTACCTTACTGAATGATGCATGGACATTAACAACATAAAAAGGATATTCTGCTGTTCTGTGCTCTTTGGTGGAGTGTTGTATATACACCAATTAGATTCTGTTGGTTGATAGTGTTGTTGAATTCTTTTATATCCTTGCTGATATTCTGTGTAGTACTTCTATTAATTATTGAGAGTAGGATCTTGAATTCTCAACTACAACTATGAACTTGCCTCTTTGTCTTCTCAGATTTTTAGAATATTACTCATGTATTTCGAAGCTCTGTTGGTTGGTATGTGCATATTATGTTTTATTTGTGAATTGATCTTTTTGTCATATGTAATGTTCTTATCGCAGTAATTTTCTTTCCTTTGAAGTCAAGTTTATTTTATGCTAATACAGCCACCATTTTTTAAAATTAATGTTTTTGTAGTATATCATTATCATTCTTTTACTTTAAACTTAACTATGTTGTATTTGAGGGAGTTCATTATAGATATCATATACTTGGGTCAAGTTTTTTTTTTTTTATTTACTTTGTCAAACCCTGCCTTTTAATTTATATATTTAGGCTATTTACATTTTGTGTAATTATTGAAATATTTGTGGTTAAGTTTATCTTTTTATTATTTAATTGTTGTTTATGTTTCTCATTCCTCTATTTCTCTCTTCTTTGTTAACAATTTTATAGGTTATTTGAACTTTGTTTTGGGATTCCATTATGACTTATTTATTGTGTTTTTTAGTATATCACTTTGTATATTTCCCTTGACATTTTTTCTAGTTAACTGTATACACACACACACACACACACACACACACACACACACACACACACAAATACATAACTTATCAGTGTCTAATGATATTAAAGTGTTTTTTTTCCTAGTCAAGTGTAGAATTCTAATTTCCATTTGAGTCTCTTTATACTTCCCATTTTAAAATAAAATTACCTTAACTATTTCTTTTATATACATTGAGTACCACTTAACAGATGGTGTTTTGTTTTAATAACCAGATATGATTTAAGAATCTCAGGAAAAGCAGGATAGTGAAAAGCAAATCTATTATACCTAGCTCTATTATTACCCATTTTGATATTCCTTTATCCTGTTTGAAGTGCTTAGCCTTATTCTGTTATTATTTATTTCTGTTTCCTCCTCCCCAGAGAAGTTCATCTTCTCATTCAGGTCAGCGATTTCTGCCCTGTTATGTAATTGGATCACCTACTTCCTCAGCTTGACTTTCACCTCACCTCCCCCTAAATATACTGAATTCCACTGACATTACCTCAACAGAAAAACTAAATCAGATCATGCTGCCTGCTTCCTCCAGGTAAGGGATGGGAGATCAAGCTCTCAGCTCAGCCCTCCAACAACACCTGGGGTAACGAGAGCTTGCAGTCTGCTTGCCTGGGCAGGGTCTGGTGGTGGAACATCAACTTCCTGCACAACTAAACTGAAACCATGATATGAAGGCGGAGGAATTTTCCTACTGGTGTTAAGCGTGGGTAGGGATGTACTTGTCAAAAAGGTGGGGGGTTTTGTTTGTTTTCCTTCAATTATTAGGCCATCATTTTCTCAGCCCTTTGAATAAGAGCATAGTTTTTGGAGTTTTTTTGTCTGTGGTTTCAGGTTGGAGACATTTGTAGTGTCCACTCTGTGTATATGGGAGACAATAAGAAAGCCCAAGTAACTCATCTCTGTCATTCCTCAGTTTCTAAGTTCCCTAAGCAGCCCACCAGTTTCATTTGGTCACCTTTTAGAGATTTCCTGTGTTGTCTGTTTTGTTTTGTTCATAATATTTTAGTAGTTGCACAGGAGAAAGTCAGTTTTTTTTTGAATCGGAGTCTCACTCTGCCACCCAGGCTAGAGTGCAGTGGCATGCTCATGGGTACCATGGTCACCCCAGCATCGACCTGCTGGGCTCCGGTGATCCTTCTGCCTCAGGCTTCCAAGTAGTTGTAAGTGCAGGCATGCGCTATTGTGCCCCGCTAGTTTTTGTTTGTTTTTTAATTGTAGAGAGCGGGCTCACCATGTTGCCCAGGCTTATCTGGAATCCACAGGCTTAGGCAATCTTCTCACCTCGGCCTCCCAAAGTGTTAGAATAACAGGCTTGAACCACTGGGCCTGGCCAGGGGAAGATCTTAAAAGGAATGAGGCTACTCCATCCTGGTGGAACAAGAAATAGCCAGCCATGTCCTCTCTCTCTTTCGTGTTTCAAATATTTTATTAAATAAATGGTGCATTATCCAGTAGAAGTTTTCATAGTTTGGATTTAGCTGATTGCTTTACTCTGATAGTGTTTTACAAGTCCAAATATCTCAAACATTTTCTGAAAATTGGTGTTTAGATCTACAGGCTTAATTTGATTCACTTTAATTGCAGGAAGATAGGAAGGAGAAAGAATGCAAGATTCATTCACATTTGGAGGAATATAATATTTGGTTGACACTAGATGATTCTTATCTAAATCCATTAATTTTTTTTTTAATTGGAGTCTCACTCTGTCACCCAGACTGGAGTGCAGTGGCCACTCCTG
>NW_007253287.1:361771-367474 GCF_000164805.1 Carlito syrichta
CAAAATATCAAGAATGGCCCTGCACTTCGCTAGTTTCCTGTTGAATATGTCTCTGGTTCCTCTGTCTTTGATCCCGCATGTTTTATGGGTGCTGTGTGGATATATATATATATATATATATATATATATATATATGCTTCTTTTTAATTTCAAGTTTGTCACTCGGTGAAGTTTAGGCTTCTGTTGAATTTCTTACCCAAGTATATAACGTGTTATCCTAGGAATAGTTGTTTAATCCTTACCCCCTTTCTTTTTCTTTTTCTTTTTCTTTTTTTTTTTTTTGAGTTAGAGTCTCACTCTGACGCCCAAACTGGAGTGCAGTGGCCGCTCCCGGCCACCGCAACCTCGACCTGCTGGGCTCTGGCGATCCTTCCGCCTCATTCTTCCCAGGAGCTGGAACTATAGGCGTGTACTATAAATCCATTAATTTATTGTGTTGTAATATGATGATATTTGAATTTCATAATTCCTTATTAATTCATTAGCCAAAACGCTATCTAAAGAGAATGTTCCTTTGACTATATGATTATCCTAGATAGCTTAAAAGAGATATTTTTCTTTTTCTTTTGTTATAGTACTCAATTTTGTGGATATACTGTAAGTTATTTAACAAGTCTCCTGTTAGTGAGCATTTGGACTATTTTCATTCATTGATTATGAAAACTAATGCTGTATTGGGTAGCTTTGCCCAAATTCCTTTTTTGTGTGCTTTTGTTTGTTTGTTTGTTTGTTTGTTTTGAGTTGGAGTCTCACTCTGTCGCCCAGACTGTAGTGCAGTGGTCACTCCCGGCCACCGCGGCCTCGACCTGTTGGACTCCGGCGATCCTTCCGCCTCAGCCTTCCGAGTAGCCAGAATTACAGGCATGAGCTACCACGTCCGGCTGAATTTTTTTGATTTATTGTAGAGATGAGGTCTTGCTGCCCAGGTGGGTCTTGAACCCGTGGGCTCAGGCAATCCACTCACCTCAGCCTCCCAAAGGCACGGGATTACAGGCTGAGCCACTGAGCCTGACTTTTTTGTGTGTTTTAATTTGACTCTACGTCTTGGCTCAGAGTCATAGAAATATGATTGTTAGGTCAAAGGATAAAAATATTGTGATCTTCCTCGATATTGCTAACTTCCTTGCCATATGAGTTGTAGCACTTTGTATTTCAGGTAGGACAATTCTAATGAAAGAGTGTCTGTGTGAAGGAATTCTGGAAAAAGTGATGGAGAACTGAAGAATAAAGGAATTACAGGGGACATGAAAGAGAAAACTGGCAAAGTTTAAGGAGAGCCACAAAGAATAAGTTTACCTAAGAAAATTTTAAAGGAGGAAGGAATTCCACAGGAGATACTTAAACTTCAGAAGCAGTGTAAAAAGGAAAGACTAGAAATTCAACTAACCGGGCTCGGTGGCTCAGCCTGTAATCCCGCACCTTTGGGAGGCTGAAGAGAGTGGATTGCCTGAGCCCGCGGGTTCGAGACCCGCCTGGGCAGGGAGACCTCATCTCTACAATAAATCAAAAATCAGCCGGACGTGGTAGCGCATTCCTGTAATTCTGGCTACTCGGAAGGCTGAGGCGGAAGATTGCCGGAGCCCAGCAGGTCGAGGCTGCAGTGGCCGGGAGCGGCCCCTACACTCCAGTCTAGGCAACAGAGTGAGACTCCGACTCAAAAAAAAAAAAAAGAAAAAAAGAAATTCAACTAAACAAGAGTATTAGTTATATTCATTATCTATCACTGATTTAACCCTTCCAACTTTTGTAAAAGGTTTTTGCATCTACAATCACATCTTTAGAGCAATTCTTGGAGGTTGAAGGAGAAAGCTAAAAACAAGGTAGGTAAGTATTTTTTAAAATCATGTAAATAATCAACTCATTGTGAAAGGTTCGAACAATTGCAGTTCAATAGGCTAGTTTATAAGAGTGTTTTCTTTTAATAATAAATTCTAGAATTTGTAGTTGAAATTGTGGGCACTATTTTCCTTTTTAATTTATTCTGGTGCATTAAATACCTGCAGAGTAACAATCATTCTAGCTTGCTAAAAAGAACAAGGAACCTTTTTTAGATCATTATAGAATAAGATGAAATCCTCTTTTTAGGCTCTGACAAGTAAAATATATACTCAATGAATCAGCAGTACAGAATCTTAATTATATTAGTAAAACAGTTCATTTCAATCATTCTTATTACTGGTCTTTAGTTATTGTATAAAAAGTAAAATATGAAGAAGCTGGAAGTCTATTTTGTGTAGAATATTATGAATTTCGTTATTGCATTTTTTATATGCAGATTACTTAATGCCACGGTATTTTTATTTTTGTTTTTTGAGTTGGGGTCTCACTCTGTCGCCCAAGCTAGACTGGAATAGCACAATCATGGTTCGCCACAGTGTCCAGCTCCTGGGTTCAAGCAAACCTCCTGCCTCAGCCTCCCGAGTAGCTGAAACTACAGGTATACCACCAAAAACAGCTAATACATGTTTTGTTTTGTTTTTTAATTTGTAGAGATGAGGTCTCACTATGTTGCCCAGCCTAGTCTTGAGTACTGCCTTGAGTACTCTGCTGAGAGCATCACAGGCTGAATTAAAAGATCTGGAGTCTCTGGGAAGGAATCCAGTTCCATGCTCATTGGGTTGTTGGTAGAATTAAGTTCAATGCAATGTAGCACTGAAGCACCTGTGTCCTTGCTGCCTGTCACCAGAGCTAGTCTCAGCTACTATGGGTCATCCATACCCCTTAGCTCGTGACCTACTTCCTCCAACTATAAAGCCCAAAATGTGTCACGTCCCACACACATTTACCTTGTTACATCACCCTTTCTATTCTAGTCTTTCCCCATATCTTTCTCTGACTCCAGCCTGAGAAACTTCTCTGCTTTTAAGGACTCCACATTACAATCCAGGAGACTATCCCTGTTTTAAGGTCCATAACCTTAATTTCATTGGCAAAGTCTCTTCTCAGAAGTACCTGAATTAGTGTCTGGTTGTATAACTGGGGATGGAAATCTTGAGTGTTGACTCTAAAATCCTGCTTATCTCAACCGTTTTGCATGCTATGTTCAAAATTTTATTTTTAAATTCATCGATGTTACAGGGCCTGGACTAGGTCTCTTTATCTGACCAAAATACAAAAACAATTTATTCAGCCAGCAAGTATTTATTGCATACCTACTGTATGCCAAAAATGCTCCTCTGGATCCCATACTCACAAAACAACAATAAAAGGCTTCTGATCATGGATCTTATGTTTTAATAGTGAGACAGAAAAGAAAACAAATATAAGAACAAGTAGGCAAATAATTGGAGAAAAGAAAAAAAACCTCTGGACCAAAATAGTTTAAGTTTATACGGAATAACAGGGGAGGGGAATTTTCTATTTTATGTAAAGTAGTTTGAAAAGGCTGTCCGAGCCGGGCTCAGTGGCTCAGACTGTAATCCGGCGCCTTTGGGAGGCTGAAGTGGGTAGATTACCTGAGCCCGCGGGTTTGAGACCCACCTGGGCAACTTGGTGAGACCTCATCTCTACAATAAATCAAAAATTAGCCGGGTGTGGTAGCGTGCGCCTATAGTTCTGGCTACTTGGAAGGCTGAGGCGGAAGGATCGCGGGAGCCCAGTAAGTCGAGGCTGCGGTGACCAGGAGCAGTCACTGCACTCCAGTCTGGGCGACAGAGTGAGACTCCAACTCAAAAAAAAAAAAAGAAAAGGCTGTGCTGATAAAGTGATATAAGAGGAGATACCTGGAACAATGAGAGAAGGAGAAAGGGAGGTACATGAGATAATGGAAAACATGTGTGCTAGGACGAACAAAGAGTAAAATTAAAAGTCCCTAATCAGGAGGGTGCCTGGAGTATTTGAGGCAGAACAAGAATAAAGTTAGGTAAGCAAGGATATAAGTGGTAAGAATTAATGCCAGGAATATTATGACAGCAAGATCATGAACCTTTAGAAAGCTCTAAGGATTTCACTTCTACCCTGTGATATGAGAAACCTATGGAGTTTGGAGCAGAGAAGTGACATGAGTTGACATGTGTTTTTAAATGATCTCACTGTCATACTGAGCATAAACTAGAAGGGGGGAAAAGGCAGATCCAAATCCAATTTAATTAACTAAAAATAAGATAGTCAATTAAATAACCCAAATTAGAGAAGGTAGAGACTTAAATAAGGTTGACAGTAGTGGAGACGATAAAAAAGAAAATCAGATTCTGAATATATTTCAAATGTAGAACTGAAATGAAATAGAGAGAAATCAAGGATGGCTCCAGGGTTTTTAGTCTGAAGAACAAAAATGATGGTGTTTGAAATGCCATGATACACTACACACATCTTTCTGTTGGAAAAATCAACTTATTTCCCCAACTTGAGGGTGTGTTACCAGCAAATAGCCCTTAACTTATCCCAATTCTCTCTGGAAATTGACCTCAGCTGAAAAAAAAACCTTTCTTGCTCAAGGTCATGCCCTCTTGCCTGGGGTATGCATCCAATGACTGGTCGATATGGGGATTAGGGGTAACAGCCCAGCACACCCAGTCCAACTAAGGATAATTCAGAAGAACCATTCCAAGGTCAGAGTTCCCTGTAACATGAAGCTGAGGTCTTTGCTGAGACCATACCATAGCCCAGTTTTTTCTTTTGCCCAACTGTACTTCCTTACCTTCTTTACAGTCAGGAGTTTGAGAGCCCTCGCTGATTAGACTTCCTCCACAATAATCTTCATTTCAAAGTCTGTTTGTTAGAAAATAGTATGAAACGGGTTAAGTTGTCATTTACTGACATGGAAAACACTATGGGAAGGGCAAGTTTAGAAGACAGAATTAGAATTTCGGCATAGGAAAAATGTTGAAGAAGTGTTGTAAACATAGTCAAACATTTATTGAATGTTTACTATTAACAGACACATTTTTCAGTGTTTTATGTGAATTAATTAAAAGAAAAGCTCTAAGAAAGATAAAATAGTACCCATACTTACAACCACTGTGCTACAATGCATTTTAAGCAAGCAACCTCAGCCATTCTGTGCAAGCTGCACTTGAAGCAAACTTTGATGAAATTGACTCTACCTTTTGTTAGGTCCCCTTGTGACTTCCTTCCAAGGAACCTAGTAATCACCAATTAGAAAATTCATTTCATTTACAAATATGCACCTTGCATATGTCTTTATGGTAGTGAATTTGTCCTGTTTAATAAATACTTGGTAGTAAATCTGTCCTGTTTAATAAATACTTGTTGGATGGTTAGATGAATAGATGTATGGATGGATGAGTAAAGAAAAGAATAAATAAATAATAAAATGTATAATATATGTAAAGGCATGAAGGTATAGCAGAGCACAGCACACTATGGAGACTATATGAAATTTGGTACAATAGCATCAGAGAGTAAGAATTAAAGAGTTATATGAATAGAGCTGGGCAGCTGTATAGGGATATGGTCATAATAGGCAAGGTTTCAAGTCTCCTCGCTTCTCATCAAATACCAAAGAGACATAAATAAATGTCTAGCCGGGCTCGGTGGCTCAGCCTGTAATCCCGCGCCTTTGGGAGGCTGAGGTGAGTGGATTGCCTGAGCCCGCGGGTTCGAGACCCACCTGGGCAGGGAGACCTCATTTCTACAATAAATAAAAAAATCAGCTGGGCGTGGTAGCGCTCGCCTGTAATTCCGGCTACTTGGAAGGCTGAGGCGGAAGGATTGCCAGAGCCCATCAGGTCGAGGCTGCGG
>NW_007253287.1:367494-395140 GCF_000164805.1 Carlito syrichta
CCACTGCACTCCAGTCTGGGCGACAGAGTGAGACTCCAACTCAAAAAAAAATAAAAAATAAATGTCTAATAATTAAAGATTATTTATACTGTTCTCCCAGCTTACCAGAGAGGTTTTTGTTTTGTTTGTTTGTTTCACTAGATATGCAAAAAGCTCAGAACCAACTGCCAGAAAAGAGAAAAAGACAAGAAACCAGGGAAGCACAAAGGCCTAGAACAAAATGTTTGCTAGCTACATGCAACTATTTATCCTAAAATAAATTAAACATTAAAAAATCAGTTTCTTATCCACATTGCCTATATTTCAGATGCTTAATATACATATATTTCCAGTGGCTATTGCATTGGACAGTGCAGATTTTACAGACATTTTCATCATCACAGAAAGTTATCTTGAACAATGCTGAAATAAAGTCATAGGTATTGCTTTATTGCTGGATGAAAAGCCTCATTTGATGTCTAATGAATCATTTACAACTCTTTTAGCTGCAGGTAACAGAAATCAACTTCATTTAACAAATACAAATAGAGAGTTTTACTTTAAAGATACAGTGATAACTTGTTCAAGGGAGAGAGAGAGCCAAATCTCAGAAAGGGGTTGCAATCTGGAACTTCTCTCTTGTGTTTCTATCTCTGCCTTCTACTTCTTTATTTCTTTCTTTTATTTCTTTAGTGGTTAGTTCTCTCTGCTAAATTCACAGCTCAGTGACTGTACTTTTGCAGTCCGCTTTTCAAGATTTCACTAAAAGGACCAGATCTTCATTGGGTTATGTGACTGCTCTTGATCAAGTTAGCTAAGTTTGGATGTGGGAGAAGCACACAGGGGGAGGTTAATAGGTAAATATACTTGTCTGAAACACAGCCCAGTAAACTGGGGATCAAGACTTCTAGAAGGAAGGTCATGCTGAACTTGGAAGCTACCTTGAACAGTGACTACACTTGAGTTAACTGCTGTACATCAGAATCCTTCCAGTGCATTTACTTTATCTCTATAGCTGCTTGTTTTCATTTCTGATGTGGGGTACCGTGGTGACTTGGCTGTGGCATATGTTATGCCACGAGGATTGGGAACCCACAGGAAACTAATGTAATTTTATAAAGGGGTTACCAATAAAGAAGTGGACAGAGTGTAAGGAAACCACAAAGAAACCACAACGAATGGTGAAGTAACACTGAGGCTGGTACTAGAGGGTCTCAGTTGTCACTGGACTTGAGGGGGTAATAGGAGAAAGAAGATTCCCAATCCTGGAAACAGAGAGGGCCATGTGAGAAGCACTGCCTAGCAGGAGTTCTGATCTATGACAGAGGAATGCATCTGACTGTAGGAACTCAGAAAGCAGTGAAATGGAATAAATGCCCCGTCAATTTCTGATCTACTAGGTACTTCCCATTAGCTGATTCCAACTGTAAGCAAGAAGGCAAGGGAACATTGATGATTTTCATACCAATTAATCTTCTAAGGAACAGAGGAGGGTTGATGAAAAAGGCTAATAAGTAATTTGCAGGGGCAAATAGACTCTCTCACATACATTGGAACATGCTCTATAAGGTGGGCTATGGCTGAACTGGCCAGGTAGGCAAGGTATACTCTCTTTTATGTTGACCTAGGATTTCCATTTTTAAGCTTCGGCTTCTGTTGAGAAAGAGTTTCAGGTTTTTAGCCATGTTTATTTTAAAAATAAAATATTTAAGAAGCACCATATTCTTGAGCTTATCTGAAAGAAAGCAAATGTGCAATAGATTGTATCTGTTGAGTACTATTTCCAGTGAATTGCAACTTTTCTACTCTATATCTTTTCAATGAGCAGAGTGAACAAGTGAGAAAGGAAGCTGGGCTGTCTGTGTTGATAGGGTAAGACACAGGCA
This sequence comes from Carlito syrichta, assembly GCF_000164805.1. NCBI lineage: Eukaryota > Metazoa > Chordata > Mammalia > Primates > Tarsiidae > Carlito > Carlito syrichta. The sequence continues at coordinate 369,360 of NW_007253287.1, forward strand.
AGGTTGCTCAAGGACAGCTGTACCTTATACTTGGAAAAGCTTTCTGGTGACAGATTAATCCCAATCACCAAGTTGAGCTAGAGATGCTCTTGTGTTTTGTTTTGTTTTGTTTGGGGATTTTTTTCTCCTTTGTAGCCTCAGGCTGTTGTGTATTTCAGATGACATGTTTGTTCAGGTGCTTGCCTGCTCTCAGTCAAAGAGAATTTAGTAAGCTCACTCTTGGGTCCTTTGGCTGTAATCGGTAACCTAGGAGCCATACTTTATTTTGAGTTTTCAATTATGTGCTTCAGAGGTCTGTTGGGATTCTTGGAAAAATGATTGCTCAGAAATTGATCATTATTAGATACTCTGTGTCTAATGTCTGGTTGACCTACTGGTGGTGATGCTGGGTGAGAAATTTGTGTTTCAACAATAATGTGGAAAAAATGAAGTTTTAAAAGAGAACATAAAAGAAGGAAGTCAATTTTATTTCCTATTAAAAATATTGCCTTTGCTTTTGGAATGAAACAAAGTCTTCTACCCTGATGCCAAAGAACCCCTTCTCCAAGCAAGAAGTTGTGTAAAGGGAAGCTAATTTTATACTTCATTTGACATCATTATTATCAAAACTTATAATTATTTATTTATGTATATTTTGTATCTATTTATACAAATATTTGACATATTTGCCAGATGCTAATTTTGCCCTAGTTACATTATAAGAATATCATGTATTCAACTCATTAATAAAATTATCCCTTCTACAAGTATTATCTATTGAGGTTTATATACCAAGTCATTAAATATTGCAATACTCAAGGCTAGTTTCTAATGTGTTCCCTCTTTCCATATGCTCATAGGTAAATGTCATCTGCAATCAAGGCTTCAAATGTCTAGTCCAGAACTTTCTCTTAGACATCTTATTCTACTATCTGCTTATCCTCTCTTGTTTTTCTTTCAAATTCAACATGTCTGGTACAAAACCCATGATCTTACCAACAAACTTGGTCCTTAACCAATGTTTATCTTTTCAGTAAATGTCATGACTATTCTCCTAGTTGTACAAGTCAGAAACCTAAAAATAAACTTCGGCATCTCTTTGTTGGTACTCCCCTCCTTCAACACTTTCAATCCATCACCAAGTCCTGTCTTTTTTTTTTTTTGAGAAAATATTTCTAGATAGAAGTCTATCTCTATAACAATACTGTAGCCAAAGTCACAATCAGTGTTTCATCTTGTTCTGTTGCAATATCATATGATCCATAATTTCATTCTGTCCTCCTTTTAATCCACTGAATCTTCACCCTAAAACCAGAGGGGGCCTTTAAGAGCCAAAACTTATTATGTTAGGCAAATACTGCACTCTTGCCTGTAATCTCATTTAGAGCAACATTTTCCATTGCTTCAGTGAGTTTTCAATGTTTATAATGATAACGCAAATCTCCTTAATATATGCTATGAATTTCTGCTTGTTATGGCATCTTTCTCCAGGTTAGCCCTCCCTTTCACCAAACAGCCCCAGGGACCATGTCTCTTTTACCACAGGGTCTTTGCACCTGGTACTTACCCTGCTCAATATTATTTTTCTCTCCTTTTTATCTCAAATAAGTCTTCAGAAATTTATATAACTTAATTACATACCTCTGTTGCAGGAGCTCATAATTTTTAAAGCCTTCATTGCCATATTTAACATGGTTAGAATTTTATCTTTATTTCATAGTTAGCTCCAAGAGGACAGACAGTGTATCTACCACATCTTCAGCAATCTGCACGTAATAGGAACTCCTTGTGCTTCAGTTTCTTAATCTATAAAACAAAAATAATCATATGTACATCACAAGTTTTTAAAAAATTATTCTGTAAGCTACATCAACTTGTTAGAAGAGTGCCTGAATCACGTAGATGTATTCACTCATGAGGAGCTTGTTATTTCTGTTATTTTATAATCCCCATTCTCCAGGGCTCTATGGTTTGTAAAGGGTGGCTGCCCCACTTATCTCAAGAAGATTGAATGATGGAGTGATTTCTAATTTAGATGCCAGGTGAGGCATCTTTAAATTAGCCTTTCACGGCTGAATTGAAAGTTTGGGTCAAAGCATCACATTCAATTGTATACAAGCATTTCCCCCAGAGGCTGGCAGGAAAGAGTTCCGTTAAATCATGAAACTTTAAAACAACGTTTTGTTCCTTATGGAAAATTCTGCTCTGCTGTTTAAAATCCCTCATAACTGACAAACACAACATGTCATTTCAGGGTAGCATCACCAACTCTGCAGACAATAAATCATCAATGACATTTTTAACCTGAGTAATTATGTCTTTTGTTTGGAGCGCCTTGATGTTTCAAGCTCAAGCTGAGCCACTTTAGGAGTGAATTAAAAAGAATCAATTACAAATTGTTAACTGTTTACTCTGAAGGGAAAATTGCTTTGGAAACCTGGCTGGCCTCACAGCCAAGAACTGCTGATGGCAGGAAAAACAGAACAACAATATTAACAAAGGCAATGTGTTGTGGTTGAGTAGAAGATGCTGTTGATTTCCTGCCTGGATTCCTTTTGCCAGACTGGTGTTCCCATCTCTAATTGCTGTGATTGTTGGGTGCCCATAACTCTCGACTGTACTCTTCTCAGGAGAATTTCCTTGGCTCTGTCTGGACCCACCTCACCTGGAAATGCTTGACAAGTCACTTTTTTCCCTTGGGGGTGGAGGGGAGCTGATACCTGATTTAGAAGTATAAAAAGCTCAACCTTCTTTTCTCAAGTTGGGACAACTTTGTGACACTGTTCATTCTCCAGAGTTTTCCGTAGGATCAGACTGAGACTGGCCTGTATGTGAAACCACGTTTTGACTTTGCTTTTCCCTCTGCCCTCTCTTGCTTCTTTCACATCCTTATCAATTTCTCTTGAGTTCTCAATATATTAGGAGCTGTCTCAGATAAATTTCAAGAAAAATTTATCTACGTCCCATCGAGATCATTTAAGCCCACCACTCAGGTATATCTGAGCATAGGAAATAGATCCCAGTTCTTTAGTGATGAGCTTTGGAGGTACTCGTGATAAATACAAGCAAAAAATCAAAAAAGTATAGTTTGGTTCTGCCTGAAACAATGGCCTACTGCTACTGTATCTACATGGTCTGATCTCCTGTGGCTGTGAGTCAGAAAATCTCTTGGGAATCTAAGATCTAAAAATCCTTATTGCCTAGCAGAGGACTGACTGAGGGAAAATCTAACTATAGTTATTTTTGTTGTTTAGATTCTCTGTGCTTAGACTGGAGAAATAGAGGTTCCCCTGGAGTAATAAAACAAGTAAGAAGACTATAAATGTAGCCATTAGGGACTGTCTCAGCAAAAGGGATTTTCCCAGATTGAATCAGCAGAAAATGATCATTCATAAAATCTGGCAGATATGAAGAAATCCTTGTTTAAAAGAGTACCAATAGCTTTCCGAATACATAAAATACAGCAGGTAAGAAAAAAATCAATGAAGAGCTATTTCTTAGGGCTTTGTTTAGTAGATGTTTAAAGATTCTGTTGCTATGATGATGCCTTTGAGCAACTTTTAATAAAAACAAACATATTTCCCCAGCTGTATTTTAAAGTATATTTTTCATGTCTTTGAGCATGTTATGATTCATTTAGCATAGATTTACTTTTCAAACAATGAGTGAGTGTCAATTGCTGAATATTTTTCTGTTCATTTTTTGTTATTCAACTTATCCTCAGTATCTTTAACCTAAAGAAATCTAAAACCAGCTTCGCAAAACATTGTATTTCTTGCCCTGGAGGCAGAAGTAAAAGTCAGCACTATCCCTAGAGCATGGTCAACAACTACCCTGAATTAGGTGGTATAAGAACAATTGAAAGTTGCTAACCACATGGGAAATTTTTTCTGTGTAGAGAAAAAATACAGAAGTGGTATATGGTAAAATTTCTTTGTAGATGTGTTTTAAAACCATAGATATTTAGTATGGATAAAAATCAAATAAATAAAAATGTAGATAATAAAAATCAGATAATTTTTATTAAACAATTATATATAATTATTTGTTAAACAGTTTATTTGCCTAAAATTCTCTACCCCCAGGACATTCCATGGTTGGTTCATTTTTGTTATAAAACTCTCAGATTAAATGTTACCTCTTCTCTACTGATCTTCTAGTTTATGTGGCCATTCCAGTAGCGCACTACAATAGTCAATTCTCTCTGTACAGTCTTATTCCAGTTACTGCACATCTGTTTGTCTCTCTGATAATAAACTCATTACTATACTTTTCTTGTTGGCTCTATGCCCAGTGTCTAGAGCAGAGTTCAGCTCAAAGTGTTTACCAAATACTGTTATTTGAATAAATTTTTAAAAATCCTACTAATTTCAATGAAAGAAATGATTATTAGGTCTCTTTTGTTTCATGCCTTTATAGTATCCACAGTGCCTGGCATATAGTAAGTGTTCAGCAAGTATTTGTTGAATAAATCAGTCATCCTGGGCTCTGCAGATGGAATAGAAAACAAAAAAGAAAAGGTCCCTGTCCCTGAGGAAGGTGTTAAATCAATGAACAATATTTGAATCAGTTCATTAACTCTTGACTTAATGGAGAAAAAAGTTTAGAATGAATGGGCTTCTACTCTGAAATGAGACTTAAATAAGTTTAGCTATAAATGGCTTAAAACCTGTGTGTACAATTGTAAATATTGTTTAGGGTTATCTGATGTAAGTTTCTCTTTATTCCTCATAAGAATTTTGGATAAGAAAATGTCCTCTGTTCTCATGTGGTCCGATCTGGTCTACTGTCTCCAGAAAGCCTACTTTGTAGTCCACACCTGACACCTCTTCTATATTATCTGCACTGGGACTGGTTGATGCCTCTTTTCAGGAGTAGATTGTTACATGCTGTGTTTTCTTAGACTCTGCTACTGCCATTGTTCAGAGTCTCCTTCAGCTGTAATTTTTGTCAATTGATTTCCATGGAACTTTTGTTCTTCCAACATACACTGTAAAATGCCAGAGTAATCATTAACCAAAGGGTGACTTTGATCTATTTGCTTGCTTCTATCACCACTACTCTTGCCACAGCAATTTATTTCCTCCAATTGCTGCCTTTTTTCTCTTCAGCAAATGGAGGAACAATTTGATTCATTTGTACTAGTGTATTCAATTTCTGCCAGCATTTTTTAAGAATGGATTATCACTTTGTTTGGCTCCATAACATTTCTTATAGACGATCATCCTGTATTCCCTGGGCAGGAGAAGTAGAAACTGTATAAACATTTCCTGCCTGAGCATATGTCACCTTCTCTAGCCTGCCATATCCACTGTCTTGAATGCTTCCTCAGTCTTAGCCTAGGCTTAATTTCATCATCATTCAACAAATTACCATTTGCTAGAAAGACACTATCCCTAATGTTTAGGAAAGAAAATTCTTCTTCCATAGCCAAACATGTCCCAAAGAAAATACATTGGCTTAGTGAAAGATTGGGCCTTTCCCATTTAGGTAAAGCTATTTGAGCAATTTCTATTTTTATATTTCTAGTCCCTGACAAGCATTGCTTTACCTGCTTTAAAATGAAGTACAACAGAGTAAATCCAAAACGCAATCAACACATTCGTGATGCTGCTGAGTATTTGGATGGCTCTTGTCTATTTGCCAACCCTCTATGCTAAAGAATAAACTAACTGTAATCCACCTAGATATTTGATGATAACTAATGACTTTGAATGCTATATTGCCTGTTGAAGAGTACTATGTATTCTACAGTGGTGGTTATATAGAAAAGATACCCGCACTCACACGTTCATTTCAGCACAGTTTATAATTGCAAAGATGTGGAATCAATCTAAATGCCCATCTGCTGATCAGTAGATAATGAAAATGTGGTATATATACACACTATATTCAATTGGCAAAAAATAAATAAAATAATGTTTTTTGCAGCAACTTGGATGGAATTGGAGAACATCATCCTAAGTGAACTGCCACAGGAACAGAAAACCAAATACTACATGTTCTCACTTCTAAGTGGGAGCTACACTAAGGATCAACAAAGGCATAGAGAATGGTATAATGGACACTGGAGACTCAGAAAGATGAGGCATGTAAAATCACCTATTGGGTACAATGTGCACAAGTGGGAGTGGTGAGTACATTTAAAGCCCAGACATGTTCGCTACTCTATAATCCAATCAGCAATGTAAAGTGAGGGAAGACCAATTGGGGGCTCAAACTTCACCTGCACATAAACTACTTATGCACCTGATCTTGACTTGTACCAGACATCCTTACAATAAAATAAAAACAACCACAATATAACCAAAAACGATTTGCACTCCCTATAGCTATTGAAATAAAATAAAATAGTAGTGTATTCTCATTCAAACTCACCAGTATTGAACTCAGGAACATTTCACCATTTGGAATCTCATGTCTCATGTTGCTCATCCTGAAGGCAAAATGGCATGACAGCATGCATTTCAGAGATAGACAGATGTGGGTTTAAATCCCAGTATTGTGAAGTTAAGTGACTTCACACAGCTAGTTAAGTTAGAGAAGTAATTTAACTTATATGAGCTGTATTTCATTAATAAGAATAATAATTATTTCATCTAAGGGCCATAGTGAAAATGAGGACAATATTGTATGTAAAACTCCTGACCCATGAGGGCTTCTAACAAAAGAACTTAGCCCTATTTCTATCCTAAAAGGAGTTATCCTAATGAGTTAAATATGTTGACCAATTAATATTGGACTAGGCAACAAATTGGGTATCTCAGTCTTCAATGTAGTTGTGCAAAGCAAATATTCCCTTCTTTACAAAATTGGTGAAACCAAGTTTTAGGGAAGTTAAGTAGATTGCCTATGATACCACAGAATGTATGAATCAGAGCTCAATTAACACCCAAGTCTGCTTACCAAACATTCTAGACAACTTCTGGTCAGGTTCTGCCTGTGATTTCATTAAAACATTGAGTTAGCGTTCTTTGGCTTGCAAGGAAAGGAAGGAAGGGAGGAAAAAGAAGGGCAGGGCAGGATAGGGAGAGATGTGTGGTTCTCTGTTGCTGGATACTGTCATGATAAAGCAATTAGCTGATAATGGTTTTAGAAAGAGCATGACAGTGGTGGATTGACAAAAAAGGCGGGGGGGGGGGGGGGGGCGGGGGGGGGAGGCACGTGGTGATGTTCAGAGGCCAGGTTAATTCTCTCAGTCCTTCTTTCACTATGAGAGCCCCAACTTGTGGAAAAGTGGGCAACCAGGAGAAAATGGACAGAATCATCTTCCATCACCCAACCAACCAAAAAAATATAAACGACTGGTTCTCCCTTCTTACGGCACATTGCAATTTCCATGTTCATAAGTGACAAGAGGTATGAGACCAGACAGGGCAGGATATATGCTACAAAATCTGCCACACTGTGCAGTCTCTTCAGTCCTTCATGCTCATCTCCTTGCAAGTCTTCCATTGCCCTCCCCTGACAACTCAGATGCCCACAGCTCTGTCCTTTTCGTGACTCACCCCTTACCAATTTTCCACATATCACCTCTTCTAGTGCACCCATAAATCGCATCTAGCATTTTTCTTTGGTTGCTTGAAGCAGTCAAGATTCACCCTCCTTCCCCATACTACTGTAGGATCCTTAGGCACAGAGGATGTACCTTACTTGTTTTCTATTTTCAACAATAGTTACAGAGTGAGAGGACATAGTAGATACACAGTTATATTCTCATCAAATTAAATTATACGATTATGAAGTCAGTGTTGTCACCAAATAATAATAATAATAATAACATTCAGAGCAATGACTAGAAAACCCTGAAATATTTTCAAATCCTAATAGCAATATTATTGATTAATAACATTATTTTTGCTTTTGTTATGGTATAAATATTGGGAACTACTCCTACAGATATTAGTAATTGTTATCTAGTCCACATAAGAAAATCAATAAAATGTACTGATTTTTGATACTATCATTATCTCATGAAGTATAAAAGAACACTTATTAATCTATGGTATTAATTCATATGTATAATCTTTCAATTATTAGGCAGTATGCACTAAGTAAAAAAGAGGTGAAGGCAAAATAGAGTCCCAGTTCACAATTATTCATTATAAAGTAAAGACAGATATGTTGCTAAAAATAAACAAGGATGTTTTATTCTCTGGCCACTCTGAATAACAGTAATTTACTTATTCAGAACTTTGACAAATCTATAATTATGTATCCTTTTCAGATATATTAAACTCAAGGAATGCGTTTTTTCCTCATGCTGTTTTACTCCAAATCAGTTCCATTTCTGCAATAATGCCAAGGAAAAAGAAAGTATTATTGTCAATGTTTTATTAAATGCACCAACATTGCTGTTTTTCATTACACAAAGCACTTGGGGGGTACGTGAAGTATGAATGCCAACAAAGGGAAGCCAATTCTATTCTCTGTTCCATTGATCTGCAAGGAAAATAATTCCAAAGACATGCTGGTTGGGAAGGAAAATTATACTTCCTGGGTTAGCTCTATAATAGTATTTCTAAATAGAGCTATCTACATAAGCACCATTCTCTAAGATGGATAGTCTCACATTTCTATGATGAAATACAATTTCTCTGAGAGTGAGAATATGGTCTTGGAAATCAACTCAGAGAGCAAAATGGCCTTTAGAGGTTGTAACCTGGCTGTCAGACTCTCTTGTCTCCTTGAACATTTTCAGACATACCAAAATCATATTTTATCCAACACATCCATCTATTATTACCCCATTTCTATTGCAACATTATTTTGTAATTTGAAATGTTGTATATATTGTTAAATGGAACTTAGACAAAATGCATACACTAACAAGGATATTATTAATATTTGAGTATCATAAAATTATACCAATGTATAGCATAAATATAAAAACCAATGGATTTTAACAATTTTGAATAAAAATATCTTAGACAAATTAATAGACTATTACAATTTGATAGAACAACAACTGTCAGAAAATTTGATTGACTGTTAGGAGACTTATTTTAAATTTTTATGCATGTGCATTAATGCCTTAGGATACAGTCACTGGTAATTTTATGTATTGTAGTTTCTCTAAACCACACCCAGACAAGGAGCTGTGTTAGGCAAAATTTGGGAAGACAAGTGGAGAAAATAGAAAAATGACTCCTTTTGCTGTTACTATGGCATTTCTGGTGGGGCCATAAATTGACAACAACTATCTTGGGAAAAGATATGGCATTGTCTGGTAAACCTGAACGTACATATAACTTAAGATCTGACATATACTGTGGAGAAATTTATACACCAAAGGACTGTGTCAAGAGTGTTTATAATGTGGTGTTTGTCATAGAAAACAAATAGAAACAACCCAAATAGTCTTCAACTTAAGACTGAATTTTCACAACTGTGGCATATTAAAAAAAAAAAAAAAACTTACAATAAAATCAATAACCTAGAGCATGAGCCAACAAGCTCTTTCTTAAGAAAGCAGGGAGCAAACATTTTGGGATTTGCAGACCAAGAGCAAAATCAAGAGTATTATGTAGATACTTCTATGATTATTATATTTACGTAACTATTTAAAATGTAACTACTTAAAGTGTGATGAGAAAAGTCATTCTCAACTATCTGGCCATACAAAAATAGCATAAAATGAAATGAAATAAGTTAAAATACAGGTAGCAGACTAGATTTGGTCCATGGGCTATAGTTTTCTGACTCCTGACCCACAGTTTCTCACACTGACATAAAAAGAATATTAAAAAATGTAATGTTAAGCCAGGTGCAGTGGCTCATGCCTGTAATCGCAGTACTTTGGGAGGCAGAGGTGAGTAGATTGCCCAAGTCCAGGTGTTCTAGACCAGCCTAGGAAACTTGGTGAGGCCTCATCTCTATAATAAATCATAATGAAAAATTGGCCAGGCACGGTGGTATGTGCCTGTGGTTCCAGCTACTTGGCAGGCTGGGGAGGAAGGATCACCTGAACCCAGCAGGTCAAGGCTGTGGTGGTCATTAGCATGCCACTGAACTCTAGCCTGGGTGACAAAGAGACTCTGTCTCAAAAAAAAAAAGCATTGTTGAATGGGAAAACAAAGTAGTTGGAGAATAAATTATGCATAATTCTACTTATAGACATTTAAAAGCATACAAAACAAAGCAGTATGTTGCTTTGAATAGTATATACATGTAATGTAATGTCACAAAAAAGAGGATGATGAGTCATTGAATTAAATTGTTTTAAAAATGCATATTAGTCATGACCTATCTGTGGGGAGGATGATGAACATTAAGTCTCTAAGAATCTTGGAGGTAACACTAGTGATGTTTTATTTCTTTGGCTAGCAGATGAGCATATAGATATTTATATTTTTTGTATGACTTACATGTAATATAAATATCCTTTTGTACATATTAAATAATAAATAATAATTTAAAATGCAGGTTAACTATTGTTTTATGAATGTCATGTTAATTTCAAGTGACAAAGAAAATAAAATTCAACTAGATCACTAAGCAGAGATCACTTTATCCAACAACTTATATAGATAAAACTTTTGCAGTAAATCAGTGTGGTAGGCAAAAAAAAAAAGATAGAAAGCAACATACAAACAAAATACTTTATATTTGAAACTTTGCCCTAAGATTTCCAGATGAGGAAGATAACATCCCTTTGATCACACACAATCAGATAAATCACTATTGGGATTGAACTGCATATTTCCCTTGATCTGCTCTTGTTTTTTTAATTTCAGTGACAATTTTCAAATTGTCCAAATACCAAATTTGGGGAACATTTCTACAGGTAAAAAAAATGACATAAACAGAAAAGAGTGCACCCCTTTGGTCCACAGAAAGGCATCTGTGATGATTTCAATCAGGGCTCACATTAACTTAATGAGGCTATTGTACCTTTATCATCCCTTTATCTGTGCTCCCTGACATTGGTTCATAAATAGTGACATGAACACTCAGGAGAGGCTTTGTGGTTCAGAGGAATGGGGGGAACAGCCTGGGACAGTGTACTTGATCAATGTCACTACTGGTGTCAAGAGATGGTCATTACTGCCCGGTAGATTTATTGCCCAGGTCAAAGCAAATTACTTTCTCTTCCTCTAGCCCTGGCTGGTGAGATTTTTAATTTCTCCTATGTCTTGTCTTCTCCCTTCCTTGGGGCCAGGACAGGCTATAGGTATCACCAGATCTTTATTTATTTGTTTATTTTGTTTGCGAGTGGTTTAATTAACATGAAAATTGACAGATTAGAAATTGTCAATCCATGAGGGATTAATAGAATCATTGAATCAAATGATTAAAATTTCTAGAATAAGGGGAGGCATGATTAAGATGGCTGACATGAGGCAGCTAGAGTGAGTTTTTCCTATTGAGTGAACCAAGATAGAGTTTCCTCAGCGCCCAGAGAACAGATCCAGCAGCACATCCCTCAGGTCCTCAAAAGGAGAGATAATAACCACTTAGAGCAAAGAATGAAAAAAATTCAGAGGTCTGGGCTGGAACTGGCTGGACTCTCTCCTGTACTGCACAGTCCACCACAGTCTCCTGAAGCAGTGGAGAGGGTTAGTAACAGGACTTTTGGGAGTTCTGTCCTCCTGCCACAAACTTGAAAGGATCTCTGGGTCTCATGAGACCCCACTTCTCACGGGAAGCTCCTTCCCCACAACAGTGATTGGCCATGGAGTGGTGCAGGAAAAAAACCTAGAGCAGTGCCAGCCACCATTATCAAGAAACTCAACGCTTGCAGGATGGAGTAACTGCTTTCTAGCCAGCTTGAGAGGAAACAGGTCCCAAGAGCAAATTCCACAGCTGCAGACAGTTCCTGGCTGGACTGTGCCAGTTCGCTTGAGAACACCTGAGTCCCTGCAGTCTTGCACTTTGACATTTAGATCACAGATCGCCTGAGGCCAAGCAGGATCCTGGTGGTTGCTACAGCAACCTCTCACTAATCCCCACGAGGGCAGCTAAGAGTGCACACTTGTGGGGTGCTCCAACTCCTTTCCCCTATATGAGCTCAGAAGGCTCAAATCAGACAGAAAACTTCAAAAATCCCCAGAGTCCCACCCCTGGCCTACACTGACAGGAAAATTCCCTGGAGAAACACTCTTCAAAGAGGAACCCTACAGCTCCCATCATAGGCATCTTTCTCTCACAAGTGCCAAATCCTGGTCAGAGGTAAATAATACAGCCAATCGTATCAGATACAATACCTCAGCTTTGGGGAAGCCCTGATCGCAAACACCAGCTCACAACACTTTCCAAGTCATGCCAGCCATTTAAGATGCCAAGAGCCAGCACAGTTACACAGCACAGGGCTGCCATATTTAAGGCTGTATATAACCAAAGGAACCCTACAATGCCTATGTCAGCCTCCTGCCAACTCAAATAAGAAGAAATCATCTACTCAAACGAGAAGGAACCAGAAAAGTAATTCAGAAAACATTAAAAAAAGAGTCTTCCCCAAAAGATCATACCAATTCTTCAGCAACAAACACTAACCAAAATGAAATTGTTAAAAAGTTTGATGATAGAATTGGCCAAGGAACTTCAGGAGAAAATTGAAAACAAGCATTAAAAAAATTTTTTTAAACTATTCAGGACATGGATTGAAATTTTTCCAAAGAGATAGAAACCATGAATAAATAAAGCTTAAAGTCTGGAAATGAAAGAAGCATTTTATAAGTACAAAATGCTGTGGGTAGTTTTGACAGTAGACTAGAACAAGCAGAAGAAAGGATCTCAGAACTTTAAGACAAGGCTTTTGAATTAGCCCTATCAGACAATAATAAAGAAAAAAGAATAAAAAGAATGGAACGAAATCATCAAGAAATATGAGGTTATTTATAATGTCCAAACCTAAGAATCATAGGTGTTCCTGAGGAAGAAGAAAAAGCAACAGGTTTGGAAAACCTATCTGAGGGAAGAATAGAGGAAAACTTTCCTTGTCTTGCCAGAGACCTAAACATCCAGATACATGAAGCTCAAAGGACCCCCTGAAGATTCTTTGCAAAAAAGGCATCCTCAAGGCATACAACCATCTGGCTATGCAAAGTAATTTGAAGGAAATAATTTTCAGAGCAGTGAGACAAAAGCATCAAACAATTTATAAAGATAAACCTATCCGAATGACAGCAAATTTCTTAGAAGAAACCGTACAAGCCAGAAGGAATTGGGGTCCCATTTTCAGTCCCCTCAAGTAGAATAACTATCAGCCAAGGATTTTGTATTCTGCAAAAGTAAGTTTCATAAATGAAGAAGATATGAAGTCCTTTGCTGACAGGCAAACATTGAGGGAGTTTGTCACCACTAGACCAGCTCTACAAGAAATATTCAAAGGAGTCCTAAATACTGAAACAAAAGGTTGAAATATACCAGTAAAAAAAATGCTGTAAATCATAAAGTCCACAGGTTTTATGGAACACCAACACAACAATAAAGAAAATAAAGTAAACAAAGCAATCAGATAGTAGTCAATATGATGAGCTGAATAGTACCTTATATACCATTATTAACTCTGAATGTAAATGATCTCAGTGTCCCACTAAAAAGATATAGACTAGCATAGTGAATAAGAAAACACAGCCCAAATATCTGTTGCCTTCAAGAAACCTACTTAACTCACAGACTCCTGTAGACTCAAGGTAAAGTGATGGGGGAATATATTTCATGAAAATGGAAACAAAAAATGAGTAGGAGTAGCTATTTTCATATCAGATAAATTAATAACAGTTAAATAAAAAGACAAACATAGCTATTATATAATGAAAAACGAATCAATCCAATGAGAGGACACAGCAACTTTAAATATATATGTGCCTAACACCTGAGCCCACAGCTTTATAAATCACATTCTACTAGACATAAAAAAAAGAGATAGATACCAATACAATAACAGTGGGAGACTTCAACACTCCACTGACAGAATTAGACAGATCATCAAGGCAGAGTGTCAACAAAGAAACATTGGCGCTAAATAGGACGCTAGAGGAAATGAAACTAACAAAAATCTACAGAACATTCCATCCTAAAACTATACAATATACATGTTTTTCATTAGCACATGGAATATAGTCCAAGATAGAGCATATGATTGGCCAAAAACCAGGTGTTAATATATTTTTTTTAAAAAGCAAAATCTTATCAAGCATCATCTCAGATCACAGTGGAATAAAATTAGAAATTAACTATAAGAAGTACTCACAAAACCAAACAAAGTCATGGAAGTTAAACAATTTTATCCTGAATGATCCTTGGGTCAACAATGAAATCAAGATGGAAATTTAAAAATTCTTTTAAATGAATGACTACAATGAAACATGTTATCAAAACTTATGGGACACAGTCAAAGCTGTGCTCAGAGATAAATTTATAGTGCTTAAGGCCTATGTTGATAAGACTGAAAGATCACATATCAACAACCTAACATCATACCTCAAGAAACTAAAATAATAAACAAACCAAACCCAAAACTAGCAGAAAAAGAAATAACAAAGATAAGAGCAGAACTAGATGAAATTGAAATTTTAAAAAAAAAGGATCATTGAAACAAAAAGTTGGTTCTTTGAATAGATAAACAAAATTGATAGACCACTAACTAGATTAATTATGGAATGAAGAGAGAAGACACAAATTAGTTCAATCATAAATGAAAAAGGAGACATTAAATTGATGCAACAGAAATGCAAAAGATCATTCAAGATTATTATGAACACCTCTATTCAAGTAAACTAGACAATCTAGAGGAAATTGATAAATTCTAGAAAATACAAAATCCCCCAACCCAGAATCAGGAAGAAATAGAATTCTTGAACAGACAAATAGCAAGTAGCACGATTGAAATAGTAATTAGAAGACTTCCAACAAAAAAAGTCCAGGACCTGATGAACTCACAGCTGAATTCTACAAGAGCTTCAAAGAAGAGCTGGGAAAAATTTTACTGAAGCTATTCTACAGGACTGAAGAGGAGGGAATCCTCCCTAACTCATTCTATGAGGCCAGTAGCACTCTGAGACCAAAGTCAAAAAAAGACACAACAAAAAAAGAAAACTACAGACCAATATCCCTTATGGACATAAATGCACAATTCTTTAAAAAAGAAAGATTAGCAAACTGAATTCAACAGTATATTAAAAAAAGATACACCATAACCAAGTGAGTTTTATCCCAGGGATACAAGGATGGCTCAATATATGCAAGTCAATAAACATGATCCACTACATAAACAGAATTAAAAACAAAACACATATGATCATTTCAATAGATACAGGAAAAGCATTTGATAAAATTCAACATCTCTTTATGATAAAAGCCTTCAGCAAAATAGGCATAGTGGAAACATTCCTCAAACTACTAAAAGCTATATACAACAAACCCACAGCCCATGTCATCCTGAATGGAGAAAAGTTGAACACATTCCCCCCTCAGAACTGGATCAAGGCAATGATACCCACTTTCACCACTACTATTCAACATATTATTAGAAGTCCTAGCCAGAGCAATCAAGCAAGAAAAAGAAATAAAGAGTATCCAAAATTGGAAAAGAAGAAATCAAACAATCTTCGTACACTAACAATATGATCTTATACCTGCAGAACCCTAACAATTTCTCCAAAAGTCTCCTGGACTTGAAAAATGAATTCAGTAGTCTGAGTATACAAAATCAACACACATAAACAGTAGCACTGCTGTACACCAATAATAATCAAGCTGAGAATCAAATCTAAAAAACTTAATTTGATTTACAATAGAAGCCAAAATGCTAAAATGTTTAGAAATATATTTAACCAAGGAGGTAAAAGATCTAAAGGAGAACTAAAAAACTCTGATGAAAAATATTGCAGAGGACACAAACAAATGGAGAAAAATCCCTTGCTCATGGATAGAGGAATCAATATTATTAAAATGACCATGACTAGCCAGGCTTGGTGGCTCAGCCTGTAATCCTGCACTTTGGGAGGTTGAGGAGAGATTCAATGCAATCCCTATCAAACTACCAAAGCCATTTTTCACTGAGTTAGAAAAAACAATTCTACAATTTATATGGAACCAAAAAAGCACCAGAATGGCCAAATCAATTCTAAGCAAAAAGAACAAAGCTGGAGGCACCACATTACCTGAAATCAAATTATATGTCAAGGCTATATCTACCAAAATGGCATGGTACTGTTATAAGAGCAGACACATTGACCAATGGAATAGACTAGAGAATCCAGAAATAAACCAAAATTCCTACAACCAACTGATGTTTGACAAAACTGACAGAAACATACACTGGAGAAAAGACACCTTATTCAACAAATGGTGCTGAGAAAATTGTGGATAGTTAAAGGCAGAAAAAAAACTTGATCCCTATCTCTTCCCATATACAAAAATTAACTCAAGATGGATTAAAGACTAAAATGTCAGACCTGAAACCATAAAAGTTCTAGAAGAAAAATGAGGAATAACTCTTATGGACATCAGCCTAGAAAAATAATTTATGGCTAAACCCTGAAAGCAAGTGTAACTAAAACAAAAATAAATAAATGGGATTTAATTAAACTGAAAAGCTTCCACACAGCAAAAGAAACGATCAACAGAACAAATAGGCAACCTTTAGAATAGGAGATGTTCACAAACTATGCATCTGTCAAAGGACTAATATTCAGAATCTACAAAGAACTCAAACACATTAGCAAGAAAAAAGCAAACGATCTCATTAAAAAGTGGGCAAACAACATAAACAGACATCTCTCAAAAGAAGATATACAAATGGCGAACACACATTTGAAAAAATGCTCAATATCACTCATCATCAGGGAAATGCCAATTAAAACCACAATGAGATACCACTCTGAATGGCCATTATTAAAAACACGAAAAAAACAATAAATGCTGGCATGGATGTAGAGAAAAGGGAACACATACACACCATTGGTGGGAGTATAAATTAGTACAACCTTTATGGAAAGTGGCATGGAGATTACTCAAAGAACTAAAAGTACATCTACCATTTGAACCAGCAATCTCACTACTAGGTATTCACCCTAAGGAACAGAGGTCATTCTATAACAAAGACACCTGCACCCCATGTTCATCACAAACAACTCACAATCTCAATGATGTGGAATCAACCTAAATGCCCATCAATCAGTAGAAAATGAAATACTACACAGCCATAAAAAAAAAAAAAAATGAAATAATGTCCTTTGTAGAAACATAGATGGGACTGGAGATCATCATCCAAAGTAAGCTGACTCAGAAACAGAAATCCAAACCCCACGTGTTCTCACTCAGATGTGGGAGCTAAACAATCACAAGGATGGAAATAACAAACACAAATAAGGGGGGCTGCAAAAGGGGGACTAGGGTTCAGAAACTACCTATGGGGCACAATGTCCACTATCTGGGGAATGGGTCATCTGAGACCCAATCCCCACCACTACACAATATGTCTAGGTAATGAATATGCAGGTGTAACCCCTATATCTAAAATTTTAAAAATTAAAAAATATATTTCTAGAACAAAGAAACAAAAAACACCCTCTTCTATGCAATCTCTTCTTCAAAATTTGCAACTCCTTTACCTGTTCACCTACACTGATCATGACTGCTTCCATCACCACCATTCAATTTATAACCATTTGTACCAATTGCTTATCAACATTTATCCAACATGTTATTTTTTAAAAGTCTATTTGTTCTATGTTTTTCTACTTCAACACTATTATTACACATTCAAGTAATAGAGAGAAAAAAATGAAGAAAGAAGCAAATTGAAAGAGAAGACAGGGCTTCTAACCTAGTCCAGATTCCAAGTTTTTTTATTTTTTTATGCACATGGGCAATGTTCAGGAAAAGAATTTGTCTGCAATAATGTTCTCAAAGGGATTCATGACCTCAAATAAATAGAAACAAACTACTCAACTGCAATATTTTTATAAACAGAACCTGAAATACTTGCTCCTTGACTTCAATTCAGTCTTCTAAAATATCAAGCAGTTCTCATAACTCACTACTTCTTAGTAGTAAGAACTTGAACTTATATAACTTATTTACAATTTTCAAAGCACATTTCCTTGCCTGATTTATTCTAGCCCTCATAAATACACTGTGAAGGGGTTATTGACATTACAGGGCTTTATAGATGAGAAATTGAGGTTTGGAGCAGTTAAGTGGCTTACTCAGAGTCACATGGCTTGTCTGGAGTCAAACCAATACCTAACTCATGTCCAGCATCTTACTACATCATTTCATCACCTCAGATTGCCTTTGTGACTAACCCATACCATTTCCCACCGCAGGTGTGCCTCTTCATATGGGAGTCATTATGAATGAAGATAGAATCTCAGTACAGTAAAATTTCCTACCCATCATTACGGAACCTAAATATATCTCTTCCTCATGCTTAATTCATATTAATTATTCTTTTTCTTGGGCTCAATTATCTGACCTGATTATTATTTACTTTCTTTACCCTAAAATTAGTGTTTAAAATCCCAAAAGGAAGCACTTCAAATACCTTTTTAAAAATTAGTATGGAGTCCCAGAACCGAACACAGATTTATTAAATCATGGCAGATAGTTCTTGGGAACTGGCATTTTAAGTAGTTTCTCAAATGATGTCAACATAGCTACTTCATGGAGAGGCCTTTGAAAAGTTACTGTTGAACAATGTATTCATGTACTCCATCATTCTTCAATAATCCCAAAAGCCTCAAACTAAAAACCCTATGCTTAGGAAGTTGAGAGTAAACCTCTGTGATTTTATGAGTGAAATAATTCTATTAAAAAATAAATTATACCCATACTACACAGACATACACACACACTTTTTAGAGAGTTCCTTTAAAAAATAAGCTTAGAAGGAGAAACCAATACACTTAGTTCTGGAAACTTAAGATATTTACTGTAAAATAACTATACAAAGAGTTACTTCTGAAAGGAAAATAACAGGAAAAGAATAGCTGCATGAGTAACATTTTCTTGTTTAGGAGGTAAGAGTTTGCATAAGCCTCATGGGACTGTAAAATAGAGAGATGAAACTGTCTCTTTCCTTTTCCAGGCCATCTACCAGAAGAAAACTGTGTATGAAAGACCAGGTGAAGAGAAAGTAGCTCATTTATTTCTCAAAGGCACGGGGATGATATTTAGATTAGCAACACAGACTCTCACAACTCACTATGATCATCAGTTCATAAACTAACTACAGTAGAGTCATTTCCATTAGGGAGAGGAGAAAAGCATTAGGGGTTTTAACCCCAAGTGCAACAAACAGCCTGGGTAAATCAAAGTTGTGTAATCTCTAGACAGTAGTAAGCACTATGCAATGTGTTCTGGTTGTCAGTGCTTTTTGGATGCAAATGACAGAAACTGAATTTAAACTTGTTTCAGCAAAAACTGAAACATAGTGTGTTACATAACAGAAAAGTCTACTTCAAGCAGTCACCTCCAATACATTAGAATAATATATCTTTTTCATCCATTCTCTTTCAGTTCTCCTTCTTTGGATTGATTGGCTCTGTTCTCTCATACTTCTCCATTTGTCTGGGAAGGTGGCCAAAGTAACACTAAGCACACATGGTTATACCTCATTATGCAAGAGCTAGAAACATTTAACTCTCAAACTACAGTATGAAATGTTCTGGATAAAGACAATTTGGGTTGGCCTGGGTTCCTCACCCACATAGATGAGTTCCTATGATCACCCAGCCTGTGGGTCATTGACTGACTACTATGGGCTTCATCAGGATCACATGAAGTGTGAGAGGAGTTCTCACAGAGAAGTAACACAAAGTAGACAAAAACAAGAGATGATGACAATAAAGATCTTTTAGACATCTTCTTTGTTAAGAATACTAACTTTGTGGTAAAGATAGGTAACAATCAAAACGTAATGCGCACACGATTTAACTTGCATGTGTGTTTGTGTCTTTTAAATTCATAGTATAAACAATATCAAACATTTGATGTACATAAGTTTCATGAGTTGAAGACCTATGAAAAATAATGACATTGTTTTAAATAAGAGTTAGATACAGCAACTAATTTGGAATGGGGTGAATCCACTCAATTTTCATTGTTCCTTTAGAACAGTGCCCACAGAAGGTGAAGGATACTGAAATAATATGTCCTACTGGTAAATCTCATTCAGTCACAAATGCATTCATTCATTCATCCATTCGTTGGATGCACAAGACAAATGACATTAACAACTGTGACAGGATTTAATTTGTTATTTCAAGATAGGAATCATTAGCAAACATGAGTACATTGACTCTCATAAACAATATATTCATAGTTAGAGTGGCAGAAAAAGCAAGGCAAATTTTACAGATCCACTCTGTAAAGAGAAAACTGAATTCCCAAAGAATATGAGTGATGGCTCTTACCATAAAGATATTTTCACTTCTATTTCAGGCAATCATTTACACCATAGGTTGGCCTCACTTTTATAACATCCTCTTACTGACTTATGTCCGGATCAGGGTTCACAGTGTCCCCAATTTGTTTTCTGGCTTTTCTTGGGGGAAAACTACATTATGGGGTGACCCATTTTTATCAACCTCTATTTATCCCTACGCAGAAATTTTCATCCTGGGAAATGTCTGAAGAAGATGGAATAATTCTCTAAAGAATAAAACCTTGCAGACTTTTTCTTTGACAATACCCATAGTACAGAGGTGTGGAGAAATTACTTCCAGGCGGTGCCAAAAGATAAGGTCAGAAACTGGCATTTATTCATGAAAACAGTAGCAAGATGGTTTGGATTTATTATTTTTAAGGTCTCTTGGAAATGCGTGACAATGGCTTTAACAAGCATTCTGTGTAAGAATGCCAGCACAACACTGCATAGGAAACCAGGGCTTCTGTTTCAGGCTGCATGTGGGGGAAGTCTCTAAAGCTAATGGCTTAAGTGCAAATCATCATTGTTGCGAAGCTGCTGGCACTGCTTAACAGAGCTCAAGCTCCGGAGAAGAAAGTCTCCTGTTCAAAGGACATTTTCCCTTCTCCTGTTGTTATAAATATACACGCAGGCGTTTGAGAGCAAGGGATAATCTGTGGAGTTTTACAATGCTAAAAAAGAGGAACTTTCCAACTAGAAATGTTCTGTGGAAGGCACGGACATTTTAACATGAATTTGTTCTCATGCAAAAGAATAATTGCACCTTTCTTAGGTGTGTGCGCGCCTCTATAAAACGTTTTGATGAATATTTTTAAAAACATAAAAACTTTGGAGTTATTCATATTAAAACTTTGTGTCTGTATTCTAGGCTTTATTTATATCTAGGGAATGAACTGAACCATGTTTACAGTATTGCATTTTTTAAGAAACTCATATTGAAACTGTCCATAAATATTGAGCTATAAAAAATTATGGAACCAGTGGAAAATGACGAGAAAAACTAAATGTTAATTGTTTGAAGGAAGAAGGGATTAAAAACTCTTGACTAATGGGTAACCAGAAAAAGCACATTTTGAAAAATGATCCCATTTTCATGAAGACTACCCCAGTGCTAAATCCACATATATAATTTCAATACAATGTACATTTAGGAGTTACATGAAGCAGTGTTATTATCCTAGGAACTTCAAAAATATCACCTGCTAAAAGCAAGGAATCATGGTTACTTCCTGACATTATTATGCAATTCATTTGTTGAACTTTCACCTCAAAAATCAGAAGAAAACAGGTAATTTTCTGAACTGACAAATACTAACAATCAAAAGCTCCCAGGAAATCTCTGTTGGAATCTCAGGCATTTTAAAAAATCTTATATAAAGAACTTTAATTTGAATAATGTTGGCATGTAAAATTCAAGAAAGTGAAGTCGAGTGCTCACTAACTTTCATAAAAAAATGCCATTGTAAAAAATAAAAATGCATAGATATGTCACGTTATAAACATCACTTTTAAAGAAGCATAGAAAATAAAGAAAAACACAAGGGTGTTTTTCATTTCAAGTTGTATGCAGCATAGGGAATCTCAGGCATTTTAACAAAGGTAAAAGTATGATAAAATCTAAATGGCACTAAAGGTGAAAATTTAAAAAAAGGTAATTATAAAGTTCTAAGGTAAAGAACTGGATGTGCTCACTCTCTTAAAAGGAGACTCTAAGCCTTAGAGCACTATTGCCAAAGAGAAAGATCTGTTGAAAAGAAGAACTCAGCAAAACCCTCTTGATTTTTCCTCTAATGGATAAACCTGTTTCTTTTTCTCTTTGAGGTATTTTAATTTATAAAACACCCCCTTTAAAAAGCAGGCATCACCATGGTCAATGTATGAAAACTTTATATTGGTCATCCACACTTTGCTGTCCTGTCAGTTTTGTGTATGTGTATGTGTGTTTCTGTGTGTGTGTATGTGTAAAAGTCCAGTCTTTTTAGATAGATATCTCCAAATTTTATTTCTAGTAAAATTTCATCCAGACTCTAAAAATCCATATGTAGCCTCCATTACTAGACTTGTTTATTTTATGAAATTAGCCAAGGAATTTGTCCAGGCAAATTACAAATGATGTCACCTCCACTTGGCATGATCAAGTACACCAAGGTAGAGCAAATCCAGTGTCTACACAATCCCAGTAGGCACAATGAGTCAGGTAGAAACTATGGAGATCTTCATTTTCATGCTCTGTATACAAAAGACAGTTCCCACTCAGTGCGATAATCTATTGTTTTGTTATATTGTATCTGCCAGTTTTAAGAGAACAGATTCTCTAGCATAAGTTTTTAAAAAAGTAATACCAAATAAAATAAAATAGGAACAAATCTAACGGAAGCTTGAGTCTTTTGTTGTTGATGATGATGATAAACTTAAGTTTTTAAATAGCTGTCAAATCCGCAGGCCAGATTTTGCAACTTTAGATCTGTTTGCAACCTCCAGAAAATAGTTTTCCCTTCTCTTTCAAGAAAGGAGGATAAAGTCATGCCTGGTTTATGCTAAGTATTAATAATTACTATTCCAATGTTAGTATACAGTGAGTTGAAGACCTTAATAATAGAACTAAACAAAGAAACCAGAGCAACACAAATTAACTCAGAGTGAATTCTACTAAACATTTTCATAAATTCATACTATTGGATTTTGTTTCATGTGTTCTTTTAACAATTATTTATCAGGAGCCCAGACACTGTTGTGGAAATGCAGGGACCACAGTGTTGTTTTTGTTTATTAATATGGAATCTCATCCCATGTTTGCAAGCTGATGGAAATGATCCAGCTAAACTGAAGCAAACCTATTTCTTTGCTCAGCAGAAACTGAAAGACCACATCTTATCATTACTTGTGAAACATAGCATTTTCTTAGACAAATCTCCCAGAGTCCCTCATCCTCTGAGATGATATTTAGTTCTACTTTTGAGGTTTCTCATGGTGAGGGGCCTCAGGCTTAGATCTTGTAATATATTTTCCTGCCCTTAGATTCCTTCTTCTACATCTCCCTATTGTTCTCTACTTTGTTAAATCATTTTTGTCAAGATAATTGGAATTTGTAGAGTTTGATGTACCAATTTCAGTTTAAAGGGACACATTTACTTTCTCACGTAAAGCAGAAGGATCAATTTTCCCCAACAGCAGTCTGCTAATAAAACATTTTCTCTCTTCATAAAATGCACATAAATACTCATAAATACTTCTTCACCAGTAAAAGGCTTAACCCTTTGGCCTGTTTAAAGTCTAGGGATTGGAGGTGGAGAGTAGAAGGGAGGTGATAACTTATTAAGAACAGTTTCAAGGAGATGACTTACTTCAAAAATTCATTTAAAACAAACCTGGCTTTCCAATCTCTTCTGACTTCCTTTACTTTCTCTTTGTTTTCTTAGCATGCCTAACACATTTTTTATTAGAGGTGGCAGAATAGAAAGTGGAGGCTTTTACCTGGAATGCAGTTTATTAGCTACTGAACACAGAGGCAGACATCTTGTTGTCCTGGCAATTGCAGACTCTGATTCAGGTCAGCAATTTCTTTGCCACATTGGTGTGAAGATGTTAGCTTCTCCAGCATTTGAGTAAAATATGTGAAACAAAGCATACTGCCTATGAAGAACACACCCTGAAGAAAAGGGCAGTGGATCATCATAAATTCAAGTGTTCTTGTTCTTTATGTTTATTAAGTAGGTGCTATGTACTATCTGAGAGATAAAGGGTAAACCTACATATATACAGACATTGTGAGATACCTTGGATATTCCAGGCCTGGAAGGCAGATAAGAGACTATTCAGTACCCCTTATTTTCAAGATGAGATTGAGGTCTAAAGAACCAGGGGTCATATGGACAACTCATAGTAGTACTTGGAATAGAATCCAAATTTTTAGAATCTCCAGTTCACCAAATCTGTGCTTATATTAAATATATAAGAAGGAAATGACAATAGTAATAGCAAGAGCAACAGCACAATGACCAAATGCATTCTCCATATAGTCTGGACTGGGTACCATGCCAAGCTCAATGTGCTTTATCTCTTCCAGCATTCACAAGATACTATTGTCATCCCAATCTTATAGTGAGAAAGTTGAGCTTAAGTGGGTTAAATTAATTGCAGGAACTCCACACAAATTTCTATGACTCTAGAGATGAGTCTTCTCCTGTTACATTCACTGGTCTAAATCTGTTATTTACACTAACAAATATGTAAAAGATTGAAGGCAGTTCAAATATCTTTAACCTCACTCAATTCAGAACAAATAAATACATTTAAAAATACTATCACTTAATATTATATGACAATACATGGAACCAACTGTGTTGCCCATCAAAAGTGGACTGGATTTTAAAAAATGTGGTACATACCTACAATGGAATATTACACAACCTTAAAGAAGAACAAAATTATGGACTTTGCAGCAATTTAGATGGGTTTAGAATCTATAATACTTAGTGATTTATCACAGAAACACAAAATTGAGTATCACATGTTCCTACTCATAAGTGGACCTTGAACATTTACTGTAATGCCATAAGAAAGGTATTGGCAGTAGCTGGAAACTGTCAAGGGAAGAGGGGAGGGGGAAACTGTCAATAAGAGTACCTGGTCTCAAACCAGGTGAGGTGGAGAGCAAAAGGAAGCCCGAGCTGTACGTGAATGATGACCACTTTTATACCTAATCCTGAATTGTACCCCACATCTTTAAAATTAAAAAATATATACTAATGGCAATAATTGACAAGTATAGCAAGATTACTTAAATATTTTTAAAATTGGTCTAACTTGTCATTTTTTTTCCTAGACAAAATCAAATAATTGGTTAGGCTCATTTTTATACTGAAGAAGTGAAATTATAAGCCCTTTTAAATATAGATATATTTTCCCACCTCATGGCATGAACCCTTTTCCTAAGTATGGTGGAAAGTTCATACAACCCTCAAGATGTCCAATGTTCTTTGAGTGCCTTCAGTATGAATTTCTAAACCCCACAACTTCTCAGTTGTACCATGATCATTTCGTTTCCTGAGCTATGTTCTTCTTTGAGTGATATTTTAGGTAGACTCTTACGGTGTGGTCAGCACAAGGTAGATGACATCTCACAAGGATGTGTTTAGCCTCAGTCTCTTCATGCCATAGGAAATTTTCCTCCAGTTATCCAAAACCACACTGCTGTTCGCATCTCTTCCTACCAAGAATCTGTATAGTTAGCCGGGCTCGGTGGCTCAGCCTGTAATCCCATGCTTTGGGAGGCTGAGGTGATGGATTGCGGGCTCGAGACCCGCCTAGGCAAATTGAGATCCCTCATCTCTAAAATAAATCAAAAAATCAGCCAGGCATTATAGCGCATGCCTGTAATTCTGGCTACTCAGAAGGCTGAGGCGGAAGGATCGCCGGAGCC
>NW_007253287.1:395160-416791 GCF_000164805.1 Carlito syrichta
GTGAAGCCCCAACCCAAAAAAAAAAAAAAAAAAAAAAGAGTCTCTATTGTTGTCCTTCTTTTCACCAATATTTGAGCCTCCAAATTTTTGTCTCCTTTTTCTATTAAGAGGAAGAATCAAAACTCCATCTACTTTAGTGTGAAGTGTTGTCATTTGCAAGTGACAGAACACCCAACTCAAACTGACCTAAGTGCAAAATGTAATAGATTATATCATATAACATATAACCAAAATTTGGTGCAGAGCTGGTTAAAACAGAAATGAGTGCAGAGATTCAAGTGGTGACTGGGAGCAGCTCTCCTCTATGACTTGGTTTTTGTTCCTGTGTGCTGCCTCCATTTTTAGGCTCCATGCTGTAGAAAGTAGCTTCAATTCTTACAGTCTGTGTTCAAGTCCTGTGAGAAACAGTGCCTCTTCCAATAACCCTGTAGGACTCGTGAAATGTTTTCCTATAGGACTAACAGGGACAATGCCAATAGCCATGTTAGACATGGCTTAAGCCAGAGTAAGTGCCTCAGCTCTAAGCAGGTACCAGCAAGATCACAGAGATGAAAAGTTAAGGGATACCAGATGAAATGTGGGGATATTGTAACAAAAATTAAAGGTGATTCTACTTAGGTAGTAGCAATAGAATACTACACAATTTGTCTACATTTCCCCCATGTTAGACTAGCCTAAGGAATAGGACTGAATTTCAAACCAACATAGTCCTGGAGGTATTTTTCCCCCAACAGAACAGAAATTATCTCTATAATAAGAGGACTTCTGCATTAGCCTTTAAGCTCAATCGGCTCAAACTTCAGCTAGCTCTTAGAAAATAATTTATCTCCTCCAGTTATATTGAGAAACTTTCCTAAAGAATATAGATAGATTGATTTCTATGATTTTTTAATGTTCAAGTACATGGACAAACTGAATGGAAGCAGGCCAAGCATTGCCTAATAGAAAGTCTGCTTTAATGGGTTGATAAAAGTGATTTGCAATTTAAGCACAGCTTCTTTGCAGAGATAGAGGAGGCTGGAATAGGCTCCATTGCCATTATTTGAGGATTCCCATAAATTAATATTTAAACCTGTTTGAAAATTAAATTCTTGTTTTATGCTAGGCTTAAAAATTGTAATGTTTATCAGCAAAATGTATGACTGGTTTTATTGGAGGTTGAATTTTGAAGGTTTTACAAGCTATAAATTATGGTTACATATTTATAGCTTATATATCGACAGGCCTTACTGTTATTTTTCCTTTATGACTGGTGAGAATATTTGGGGTGAAATACATAAGAAATGCATTGAATAATTAAATGATATAATGAAGATGAAGTACATTTCATGGTTTTTGAATCAATCATCTTTAGATGAATTCTCTCTATAATTATTAATAAAATGATGAGTAAGAAAAGGAGGGGAAAAGGGAGGAGGAGGATTATGTAGCTTGTAGACAGAGGTCTTATACAGAATCACTGAAGATTAGATAATATCAGATATTTATTAAGATACATAAATAGGAATCTGAAAGAAATATGGCTCTATTATACTTTTGCTGGGATATGTTACAAATGCTTGTGTATGCACATGTATACATTTACTACACACACACACACACACACACACACACACACACAGACACACACATACACACATACCATGTGTTCACAATCAATAGAAGGCCTAAGGCTCAAAGTATAAAATGATTTCCAAACTGGTCCTTTTGTGACAAATCACAACACTAAACAGTAAGTATAAGATTGTTCTATCATCACAGTTGTCTTCTTAACAACAACAAAAAAGTCACAGGCAACAGAGATGATAAAAAATTGAATTTTACCAAAATTCTAGCATTTGAGATCATGAATTGATTATTATTGTCCATCCAGTACCATTGTTTTTTCTCTGCTATGGTATATTTTTCCAAGGATGACAGATTATTTCTACAAACCTTTTACCTATAATTTTCATTTGTATTCTAGCATATAAAGTAGTTTTAGGTAACTTTAAAGCATATGCAACAAAATAATTTTAATATTATTATTTTCAAAAAAGAGTTATTTTCATTGTCCACATATATGTATAGACTCATGAATGTGGTGCTTAGCAGTAGTTAGTCTTAGTTTTCTTTTTGCTTTTTCTTGTTTTGTTTAAATCAGTGGTAGACCATTGATTTAGACAAAACAGACATTTGAAGTTCCCCTATATCTTCAGAAAGATCCTCTGAGTTTGCTTTTTGTATCTACCCCTTGTTCTCTTTATGTCAACATCTCTTCCCCATTCAACATTAGAAGAGTTATTTAACTAGCAAAAAAATAATAATAACTTGAGATAATTTTGTGTTTTCTTTACTAGGCTGGTTCTCCAGTTACTAATGGGGTAACTACACATGATTTTTTATGTACTGGTCTCAGTATACTGTGTGAGAAAGTGTTAGTTGCCTCGGCACATCCTATACTAGAGAGTCTCTCTATGAATAAAAAGTTAGGACATAAATCACTGAGGGCAATGAATAGTGGACACCCACTTTCATCAGTCTTTTCTACCAAATTCTGGTACAGGGGGATTTTTCATTGGTAGTGGCTTTTTCTTGAAATCTCAAAGATGTGTGCATTTCTCTTCACGAGTCTTATTTTGACACTGACAATTTTCCTTTTTTTCTCTACTTTCCTTTATTTCTTTCTGAAGTCTAAAACAAAAGTTCCTGTATCTGAAATTTATTGCATTGTGTTGTACAATGATTAGATGTGTGACAACCTTTATAGAGATTCTATCCACAAAATGTGTTCCTTGTCTTCAAACCCATGCCGGTGAGTTTTTAAAAAATAAAGATAGGATAAAAGAGGAAGGGAGAAAATAAGGAAGGGAAAGGAGGAGGGAAGAAGAAAGAAAAAAATCACATGCAGAAGTCATTGCATTTAAACAGGATTTTAAAAGTCTTGGCTCCATGAATTTATTTGCTGAAAATTATGGAAATAAGTTATCAAAGCCTAAATTCCCTAATCTTTAAAAGAGATATATTATTATATTCTACTCCATAAGGATATCAGAAAGGTCAAATGATATAAAGCTCCACAGAGTACATAGTCATTTAATGTAATGATTATGAAGAATTGTCATCATATTTATGAACCAATCTTTGATGATACTGGTCGTAGCTAATTCAAATATCATCTGCATCCCTACCAAACAGCCAAAGTTTAGCACAGAATATTCTATTATATTAAACAGGAACACTAGAAATGGAAACTTAAAGATTATTAAATGTCTACATGGAATCAAATTTATGCTCAAAGGGATCCTCCTAGACTTTCCTAAGACATGAGAAATGTGAGAAATTACACAGATAACTCAATGTCACCATGGTCCAAGTACTCACTTTTTTTAAAAAAAGTGATGCAATACCATTCACTTGATTATTTCTCATGAACTATCTGAAGAAACAATGGGCTAATATAAAAAAAAGAATGCAGGAGAACACAGAAAACAGTAGATATTTTAATTACATTATAAACTTATATGACACCAGACAAAATTAGAAGCCATATATATAGGTTGTAATACACATAAAAGCTACAGTGGATAGAATACAAGGAGATAGTTGGAACAACTAGAGAGGGGTGTGAACGAGATTATAATGTTATTAGTTACAATACTAAATTCTTCATGGAAAATAAAAAAAAACAAAGGTTGTATTGACTATTGTGAAGATAAAGTGCTTGTGATAAATACATTTCAAGGAAAGATTCAGAAATTCTATACTGATGTTCATAAACAATGCTTAAAGATAAAATTCTGTGATTAAGGAGGCCATGACTATAGTAGAAAACCAGGAATATTATTAAGATTGTACATCATGTATTTATATTATGGAAATAATATCTGTATAAGTGCATGGATATGAGTATATTTTCAACATCATTATTAATTAATGATATTCAAAGACCAATCATTGTCTCATTCCAGATCAGTTGAAAAAAGAAAGTTTCTAGTTATCAGTGAACACATACAACAGCTTATGTGATCCTTGTATCACCTCAAATCTCAGATTTACTAGCATGTAAGGACATCATTATCTTTAATGTATAAGTCACAATAGCTGTGAAATCTTGGAATCCTACCCAACTTTTCAAAGACTCAGTTTTCTCATCTGTAAAATGGATACAGTAATAGTGCTTACTTCCAGGGTATTGTGAGGATTAAAATAAATTTTGCATGCAATACTATAATGTAAGTTTATTTCATGGCTGCCAGAAGTCAAGGACATGGCAAATAATTCACAGAGGTGTTGACTGATGTCAGACTTCCTGCAAACCAGGGGTTGTACCTGATGTTAGCTAATTGGTAGAGTAGCAAAAGACTGAAACATAATTATTATGATTAAAAGCACTTTTTATCTTCAACTTCACACTCACCACTATGTTTTGTTTTGTTTTTTTTTCTTTTTGGTTACATTCGCAATGATTATACACATGCACACAAAATTATAAATGTAGGAAACAGTTAGGTCTATCGAATAATAAAAATATATTTTTCTCAAAACATCTTTCCCTAGGAATATAGATTCATTTACCTGTGTTTACAAAAACCTTTGTGCAAGGATGATTATTTGGTTATGGTTAACAATTTCAAAATTTTGGAAATAGTTTAAATATCTTCTAATAGAGAAATGACAATAAGTTCTGGAACACTCATGAATCCCCTTTAAACATGAAAAATAATGGGGTAAATAAATATGAAAGTATGGAATAAGACAAATGCAGTGGCTCTCATCTATAACTCTAACACTTTTGGAGACTGAGGTTAGAGTTTAACAGCAGCCTGAGCAACATAGTAAGACCTCATCTTTAGAAAAAATAATAATTTAAAAAATTAGCCAGTCATGGTGTTTCATGCCTGTAGTCCCAGCTATTTGAGAAGTTGAGATGGGAGGATCACTTGAACCCAGGAGTTTGAGGATACAGTGAGCTGATTCCACCACCGCACTCCAGCCAAGATAGAGTAACAGAGTGAGATCTTGTTGCTTAAAAAAAAAAAAAAAGAAATTATGGAATAACATCTAATCTCCTCAGACATAAAAATGCACTTAAATTATGAACTGGTGATTTGCTCTCATTTTGTAAGATGAGTTATATACACCCCCCAAAACTGTAACTTATTTTTGAAAATGTATTTATCCCTACATGTTTAAACTTCAGTTACCTGTATATACAGGCTCCTTTTTGCTTCCATATTAATGTTTTTATTATTTTTTTCTAATTCTGTGAAAAATGATATTGGTAATTTGATAAGGATTGTGTTGAATCTGTATATTGCTCTGGACAGTATGGTCATTTTAGCAATCTTGATTCTTCTACCCATGAGCATGAGTAGAATAGTCTTCTACCCATGAGTTTTTCCATTTGCTTATGTCATCTACGATTTTGCCTTTTTTGCTTTAAGTTGCAGTTTCCAAGAACCTATCAATGGCATTAAATCATTAGGATTTAGTATACTATTTTGTGCTATTTAAAATTTTTATGGTGCTAGTTAGATTATTAATCTAATTACTCTACAAGATGGGTGAAATATTCAAAGAGTAAGATAATCAGTTAAAACAGTTTTTTTCAATAGTCATGATTTTTTAAAAAATTTGGTTGACTCTTGGAAAAATGGTAAACATAATTTATAAAGAAACAATAGTATACTGTAGGATCAATTCCTCTTCTTTTTCAATGTAATAGTGTTGAAGTCACAGAAAAAAAATCTTTAAATCATTTAGAGTTGTCTTCTCAGACACAAAAAGTTATGACAAAGCACTTGGCTGATGTTTGCCTAATCATTTTAATTTCCTAGAGAGACCAAAGAGTAAGGTAGTTTTTTGAGGAATTCACTAACTTAATGGACCTTCTGTGACAGATTTTATCTTCTTGGGATTTTCATAAGAAAATAGATTGCAAACTCCTTTCTTCAAAAATCAGTAAGGCCAAATGACTGGGAATCAATAAGTGGGTAAAAGTGCAACTGACCCTTAGTCACTATACCATCAAATGGAAATGTAACCTATGTGCCAGGTAAAAATTTTATTACTTTAAGATGTTTTAAGTTCAACTAGATAAATCAAACAAAAATAACTCCTTGAATTCCTGACCCAAATAATAAAGCTTCAATACAAATAATGGTAAGATGTGTATCCCACTGAGGATATATACAATGCAAACTAGCTGTTGATTATTTATTATCTTGAGTGGGCAGCTAGTTATTTTTATGATACACTAAAAAATGCTTCTTAGCCCATTTCAAAGTAATATATTAAAATTAATAAATGTTAGCTTTGATACCCTAGTTAATTCTAAAAGGAAAAACCTTTAGAAAAGATCGATTTATTTGAGGGTAAAAAATTATGATTTGGGAAGCCTCAGAATCAGAACACATTAAATACAAAACAAAACAAAACAAAAACCTCTAACCCACAGTGTGATTATGCAGTGTTTAGGGACAAGAAACAAATATGAAGTCAAAAAACTGCTTAGCTGGTTACAAAGACGGCAACTCTAGCCTGGGCTGCAATGGTTGCAACAATGAGGGCCGAAGGTATTTCCTAAATTTGTAATGACTTTACTGATCATGTGCCTAGGGACCATAACTAGTGATCTGCTTAGAATTTCTCTGTGCAGGCCCACTGCTGAAGGAAATTCATAAAGCCACACTGTGAACGCTGTACTAAAGTAACTACTTCTTCAATATGCAGAAATCAATGCATAACTACAAAGATTAAGAGCAATCAGAAAAACATGATGTGAACAACAAACAAAAAACTAAACTGCCAGAGTCTCAACCTAAAGAGACGGAGATGAATAGTCTGCCTGACAGCGCCGAGTTAAGAAAAAAAAAAGTAAAAGAAATAAAAGCAGCTTACATAATTTAGGGGATGGCCTTTGGAAAAAATAATGTGTAAGTCATTGGCACACAAGAGGGAGTAGAGAAATAAAGGAGTAGAAAATGTATTTAATAGGTAGGCCATGGTATCTCAGGCCTGTAATCCTAACCCTTTGGGAGGCTAAGCTGGGAGAACTGCTTGAGACCAGGAGTTTGAGGATGCAATGAGCTATGATCACAGCACTACACTCCAACTGGGGCAACAATGTGAGACATTTCACTCTTAAAAAGTAATAATTATTTAAAAAATGAAATGAACAAATTTTAGCAGGAGTTGTAGGATGCAAAATCAACACACAAAATTAGGAGCATTTATGTATGACAGCACAAAACAATTACAAAAAAATTCCACATACAAGAGCTATAAAGAATATAAAATATCTAGAAATCAGTTTAACCAAAGTGAAAGATCTATACAAGGAAAATTAAAACACTTTTGATACAAATGAAAGAGAATACAAAAAAACCTGGAATAATATTCCATGCAAGTGGATTAGCAGAATTAGTATTGTAAGTATGTACAGACCACCAAAAAATGTAGATTCAAAGCAATCACAACAAAAATATCAATGAAATTTTTTCAGAAATATAAAAAAAAAATTTAACATTTACATGGAACCACAACAGATTCTTTTTTTTTTTTTTAACATTTTTTAAATTATAAAATTGTGGGGTATGGTTAAGGGTTAGGTATACAAATGTGTATCATTCAGGCACCCTTCACAACAGACTCTTAATAGCCAAAGCAATCCCAAGTCAAAAGACCAAACCTGGAGGCATCACATTACCTGACTTCAAAATATACTACAAAGCTACAGTAAACAAATCAGCATGGTACTAGCATAAGAACAAAAACAGAACAATGGAACATAACAGGGAATCCAGATATAAATCTAAACATTCATATCGTATCCATACAAGTCATTTTTTTTTTTACAAAGGTGATAAGAATGTATAATGGGAAATGGACAGTCTCTTCACTAAGTGATGCTGGGAAAACTGGATAATCACATGCAGAAGAATGAAACTTGATCTTTGTCTCTCACCATATACAAAAACCAAATAAAAATGGATTAAAGACTTAAATAAAAGACCTGAAACTATGAAACTACTAAAAGAAAACATTGGGGAAATACTCCAGAACATTGGTCTGACAAAAATGTTTTGTGTAAGACAATGTGGCTTTCAAGTTTAAAAGCCACTTAATGTAATATGCCATATTAATATCAAATACATTTCAAAAACCACAGGATAATTCCAACAGAAGCACAAAAAAGTATGTTTAAAAAGTTCACACTTAATAATAAAACATTCAATAAATGATGAATGCCAGAAAATATTCTCAACCTGATTTAAGGAATTTATAAAATACCCACAGCTAACATTTGACTTATTGTTGAGACTGGATACTTTCTTTCTCAGATTAGATACTCACATTGTCCTATCAGAGGTCTCTCTTAATTCAAAATGACCAGTGCAAATAATAGCCAGAAATCATTCTATTCAATGTCTTATTCTCCTTCATATCTGTACTATAAACTTGTCACTGACTGTTGATGGCATCCTCCTCCATTAGAGTCTCTTCAACTAGTTTACCGGGTACAACAAAATTCTTCCTAAGTATTCTTTTTTGCTCTTTCTCAGCCTTCCTTGCAAAAATTTCTTCCATTTTTAACTTAAATGACCTCTTCTATTCTCACTTTGTACATCCTGACAACCTTGGCTACCCCCACCATTACTACTAGCTTCTATAGCCTGCGAGTTTTTCAAAGCTGGACACCTCCTACCAGATCACTCCCCTGATCATCGGCACTTCTAACTGCCTCCATGCTTTCTCTCTTTTGAAGTCCCAATAAGCCGCTGAAACTCAAGGCATCAAAAATCATTTTCATCAGTTTTTCCACTTAACATCCTTTCTACCAGTCCTTCCCTTCCCTTATGCTTTTCTCATAATAGGTAATACTTTGGAGCAACCCAGTGGTTCAAGTAAAAACCATGGGTATTATTCTTTATTCCAATATTCCCAAGCTTTTTTGGTCATCAGCATTACCAGTGCTGTGAGTTAAACATAAATTCTTCTGAAATTCTGATTCAGGAAACCTGTGTATTAAAGACTCATTTCCAGTGATCTTTATGGTTGGACAGGTTTGGGAAATGCTATACTCTTTCCTCTTTCTCTCTAATGAAATAAATAACAAAATTCTACATATTCTTATTCCTAAATAGCTCTTGAATCCATTGACTTTTCCATCCACGTGAAACAAACTGAGTTCAGGCTGCCATCCTATGTTTCCTTGATCACTGCTTTTCCCATCTAACTGGCAGTATGTCCCTACCTGCCACTACTAGCTCTATCTTTCCTCATTTGCCATCTCCTTCATGTTCCTCTTCCAGACTAATCTCCACTCACTAGTCAGTTATCAACCTAGAAGTCAATTCTTTTGAAAAGGTTATATTGATTTCCTAGATCCAGAATAAATGCCTTCTACATATTTGCTTAAGACAAATGTTTTCATTGGAACTTAGATAAGACTATATTTTGTATATCGTTGACTTCCATCAGTGGCAAGAAGCCACTGCATTCCTGATATCCAGCACAGTGCCTGGCACAAGTGATAGAACTGCCCCACATATTAACTGAATTAGTCTATGATACTATAAACTTAGGTTATTCATATGAAAATATAACTGGAATTATCAGTTCATTGACTGATTAATAAACACAAGCTGAAGTTGAAAATTTAAAAGACAGACAATGGAGGAGTTTGCATTGGACACACAGAAATGACAAGTGTTCTAGGATTGTCATATACGGGCACTACGTCAGGATGATAGAACATTGACCTCCAAAGAGCATAAAACCTGTTTAAACTTGTGTGTAAAGACCCTTTGATAACTTCTTGGAATTATATCTAGCACAGATTCACAATTATTTTTTCTTATTTAATAATTTATATTAAAATGAAATTACTCAAACATGTTAGGCAAATACCCCTTAAACATATTTCGATTTTTTAAATTGCTATTAA
Source organism: Carlito syrichta (assembly GCF_000164805.1). Lineage (NCBI taxonomy): Eukaryota > Metazoa > Chordata > Mammalia > Primates > Tarsiidae > Carlito > Carlito syrichta. The sequence continues at coordinate 405,092 of NW_007253287.1, forward strand.
ACAGATTAGGATATAATGGAAGTACACTTTCAGCATAATTGGCATTTGCACAGCTAATTGTCTGTATTCATTTAAATTCTATATGTTTAACTATTGACTTGCAGTGTAGTCATTTTAACTGAGACCAGAAAATACATCAGTAAACTAATGTTTTAAAAATAATTAAGCTAAAGAAATGCCATGCTATAAATTTGTGAAAAATAAAAAGCCAAATCAGAAAAGATTTATCCATAGAGGGAATATTTCTAAATTCATTTCATGAGGCAACAATTACCCTGATACCAAAGCTAGACAAAAACACCACACGTAAATAAAACAACAAACCACTATCTATTAAACTTGCATGCAAAAATTCTGAATAAAATGCTGCCAAATCAAATTTAACAACTTATCAAAAAGTTTATACAGCATGAACTAGTGGGATTTATTTTTGGGAAGCAAGATTGGCTTGACATATGCAAATCAATCAATGTGATATTGCACATTAACACAATGAAAGATAAAAACCACACAATCATCTCAATAAATATAGAAAAAGTATTTGACAAAGGTCAACATTTATCCATGATTTTAAAAACAAACAAACCAAACAAACAGCAGCAGCAACAACAAACAACTCTCAAACAAACAAGCAAACAAGTATGGAAGAAAATTATATGAATACAAGAAAGGACATTTATGAAAAGTCTAAAGTTAGCATCATAATCATTGGAAAAACTGAAAACTTTTCCTCTAAGATTCTGGTATAAGGCAAGAATGCTCACTCTTGCCATTTCTATTTAACATAATACTGGAAGTACTAGCAAGAGCAATAAAACAGGAAAAATAAATATAAGGCATCTAAATTATCCCTATTTGTTGATGACATGATGCTATGTGTATAACCCCCTAAAGACATCACAAAAAGTTAGAACTAATAAACAAATTCAATAAAGTTGCAGAATTAAAAAAAAAATCATATGGAAATCAGTTGGGTTATTTACACCAACAATAATCTTCCCAAAAAGAAAATCAAGAAAATAATCCCATCAAAATAATAAATAAATAAAATATAGCATCAAAATAAAACTAAAAAATAGTATAAAAAATACATATTGCCGAATTTAACCAAGGAGATAAAAGATATGCCCACTAAGAGCTATAAAGTATTGATGAAAGACATTGAAGTAGAGACAAATAAATAAAAATATATTTCATGTTAATGGATTAGAAGAATTAATATTGTTAAAATATCCATATTATCTAAAGATATTTACAGATTCACACAATACCTACAACAATTCCATTGACAATTTTCACATAAATAGAAAAAAATTATAATTTGTATGGAAGCACAAACAACCCTGAATAGCTAAAGCAATTTGGGGGAAAAGAATAAAGTTGGAGGCCTCATACTTCTTGATTTTGAATTATATTACAAATGTATAGGAATTTAAGCATCTTGATACTAGAATAAAAGCAGACTTGACCAATATAACAGAGTAAAGAGCCCAGAAATAAACACAAGCATATATGGTCAACTAGTTTTCAACAATGCACCAAGGGAACACACAATGGGAAAAGAATAGTCTCTTTAGTGAGAAAACTGTATTTACATGCAAAAGAAGAAAACTGAAGCTTTATCCTACACCAAACACAAAATTTAACTCAAATGGATTAAATACTTATATCTAAAACTTAAACCATAGTATTATTAAAAGAAAACATAAAGAAAAAGTTTCATGACATTGGTCCTAGCAATGAATTATTTGTCTTTGGATTTAACATCAAAATCTCTAGAAACACAAGCAAAAATAAACATGTGGTGTACAGAAATGCAACTGTCTTTTGCACATTGATTTTGTAACCCGATACTTTACCAAAGTTGTTTATCAGTACCAGGAGGCTTTTGACAGACTCCCTAGTGTTTTTCTAGGTATGGAATCATATCCTCTACAAAGCAGGATTGCTTAACTTTCTCCTTTCCTATTTGGATACCCTCGATTTCCTTCTCTTGTCTTTTTGCTCTGGCTAGGACTTCCAGTACTATGTTGAATAGGTGGGGTAAGAGTGGGCATCCTTGTCTCATTCCAGATCTTAGGGGGAATGCTTCCAGCTTTTACCCATTGAGCAAAAGGTTGGTTGCAGGTTTACCATAGATGCCTCATTTGTTTTGAGGAATTCTCCTTGTATGCCCAGATGTTCGAGGGTTTTTATCAAGAAGGGATGCTGGATTTTTCAAATGCTTTTTCTGCGTCTAATGAGATAATCATGTGTTTCTTGGTTTTACATCTGTTAATGTGCTGAATTATGTTTATGATCTTGTGAATATTGAACCAGCCCTGCATCCTGGAAAGAAAGTTCACCTGGTCATGGTAGATGATCCTTGAAATATGTTGTTGGATGGATCTGATTTACTAGAATCTCGTTGAAAATTTTTGCATCTATGTTCATCAAGGAGATTTGTCTGTAGTTCTCTTTTCTTGGTGGGTGTTTGTCAGATTTGGTTATCAGTATGATGTTATCTTCATAAAATGGGTTGGGGAAAATTTTATTGTTCTCTATTGCCTGGAATACTTTCAATAAGATTGGTTATCAGCTCCTCCTTGCATGTCTGGTAGAATTCAACTGGGAAACAATTTGGTCCAGGGTTTTTTTGGTGGGGAGGAGGTTTCTTATGACTGAGTGGATTTCCTGGATTGTTTTTGGTCTGTTTAGAATTTCAGTTTCTTCTTGTTTCAACCTTGGTAGGCTGTATGATGTCAGAAAAACCTCCATTGCCTTTAGATTTTCTAGTTTATTTGTATACTGGTGTTCACAGTAATCTCTGCTAATCTTTTGAATTTCTTCAGGGTGAGTTGTGACTTCACCTTTTTCATTTGTAACTGTGTTTACCTGGACTTTCTCTTTTTTCAGTCAATCTGGCTAAGGGTTTGTCAATCGTATTTATCCTTTCAAAGTACCAGCTTTTTGTCTTGTCGATCTTTTCTATGATATTTTTGTCTTCTATATCCTGAATATATGACCTTATCTTAGTGATCTGGATTTTTTCTATTGAAATTAGGGTTTAGATGATCTTGCTTTTCCAGCTCTCTTAGGTGTGACATTAGACTGTTTACATGTGATTTTTTTTCTTGATGTGTGCATGCAATGCTATGAACTTTCCTCTTAACACTACTCTTATGGCATCCCAGAGTATCTGATAAGATGTGTATTTGTTTCTGTTTGTTTCCAGTAAGTTGCATTTCTATACACCAGCAACAAGTAGGCAGAGAACCAAATAAAAACCAAAACCCCATTCACAAAAAACCACACCCACAAAAAAGTAAAGAAATAACTTGGACTTATGGCAAGATGGTGATGGGGCAGTTTGGTTCGTGAGACCCTCCACAAAAGAGAACACCCATAAAGACTCTTGCTCTTCCCTAGGGGCTGCAGTTCTCACCATTGCCAGCCTGCTCTTTACACAATGCTAGACTGCTGCATCAGCAGCAGCCATCGTTGCCTCAACACTGGCTGCTGCTGCCTCAGTCGTGGCCGCCCCTGCTGCCTCAGCTGTGGCCGCTGCAACTGCCACCACCCCGCTGCTCCCAGACCCATGAAGCCCCCACCAAAGCACCGCACTACTGAAGGTGCCACTGCCGCCACTGCCACTGCCGTGCCCCACCCCTCACCCAGTACCCAACGTGTACCTCCTACACACTGCCCTGCTAAACTGGCAGATGCCACTGCCGCCACTGTTGCCTGCTCCCTCCCACCCTGGGCGGCTCTCTGCTCCCACCCCCTGTGGAATTCCAGGCTTCCCTGCTTGCTACACCACTCCACCCAGTCCAGTCAGAGTATCCCAATGCTGTGCTGGCCTGCATTGCCTGGCAGTCTCGCATTCTACCTTTCCCAGGTAGGTTGGGCTGCAGCGGAAATAGAGATCAGCTGGAGCCCTGAGACCAGCTCTACCCAGCTCGGCCCATTCCCCAGCTTGGGATTCAAGGTAACAACATCAAAATGGGAGAGACCGAAGCCCCTACCCCATGCTAGATAGACACAGGCCAGATCTGAGTGACAGATTTGGCAGGTAGCCCAGATCTGATCCACCCTCCACAGCAGGCCAGGGGCAACTGACCCTAACTGTGAGCAACTCCAGGAGCCTGCAATGAGAGCTAGAAATCAGAGCTGAAAGGACATTGAACTTAAAGGAAAAGTCTAAGAGTGTGTTGTTTCCCTTGTTTTAATTTTTATATTGCTATTCTTTGTCTGTTTTTCTAACCCATCTTTTTTTCCCTTTTCTCTCTCTTTCTACTGTTATCAAAAATGCTCGGTGGCTCAGCCTATAATCCTGCGCCTTCGGGAGGCTGAGGTGAGTGGATTGCCTGAGCCCACGGGTTCGAGACCCGCCTGGGCAGGTGAGACCTCATCTCTACAATAAAATAAAAAAATAGCCAGGCGTGGTAGTGCGCACCTGTAATTCCAGCTACTCAGAAGGCTGAGGCGGAAGGATCACCGGAGCCCAGCAGGTCAAGACTGCGGTGGCTGGGAGTGGCCACTGCACTCCAGCCTGGGTGACAGAGTGAGACTCCAACTCAAAAAAAAAAATGTTTTCATACTCGCTTTGGTTCTGTTAGTTTACTGACTTTATTCTATTCTATTTTATTGTTTTCTCTTTAGACCTTATGTTTGTATAAGGGAATAGTACACCAATAGGAGGGTGGTTAGCTTGTATGTCTGTATGATTGTATGATTTAGTTTTATGGTATGTTTGTTGTTATTGTTTTTTTACTTGTATCTGTCTTTGTGTCTCTTTTCATTTGTTAGTCGGTACATTTCTCTGTTTTCCCTCTTACTCTTCTCTCTATCCACCTTCTTCTTTTCCCTACTCCCTGTTCCATTCTTTTCCTTTTCCTTACCTCATTTTGCTTTCAGGGAGTAAACCTATAACCCCACTGCAGGGACAGATTGCAAGGCAGTGGAAAGTGGGCTCTAGATTAACCATACACCTGTTGGTGGATACTGGGATTTTCAGATAGATTTTGAATTGCAGCTCCCCCCTCAATTAAATCACAAAACTGCAAAAAGGATTGCCCCTAACCTATAGTCCAGCTTCAGAATTGAACAAAGCCAGAGGATATACATGAGGAAGAATAGGAGATTGAACAAGCAGAAGTAAAAGCAACCCCTACACCCCTGAACAACAGAATTAAAGATGGGGGGTGGGGATCTACACAAATGAAGAAAAACCAAAAGAAGAATATAGGTCTCACACAGACCCCTGGGAGGTCAGACACTGAGAAAATAGACTTCAGAAAGTAAACAATGAAACAATGAAGAGCCCCCAGAATGACTGGTCACATATGACAAACCCAGACATCAAGACATTAATAGACAGAATGAAAAGAATTGAGGAGAGACAAGAGGAAAATAGAAAGGAGTTGCTAATTGAAATAACAGCAGTAAAGAATGCTGTGATTGAAATAAATAATAAACTAATGAGCATGGAAAGCAGAATTAGCAAAGCAGAAGAAAGAATCTCAGAGCTTGAAGACCAAAATACAGAACTAATCCAAACTGTCATAAACATAGGAAAGAAGCTTAAAAAGACAGAACAAAACCTTCAAGAGATGAACAATTACTTCAAGAGTCTGAACCTAAGAGTCATTGGACTTTCTGAGGCAGAAAGAGAGACAGAGACCACCCTGGAACAAACATTCCACAAAATTATTCAAGAAAACTTCCCTCATCTCCTCAATGATGCAAAAATTCAAACACAAGCGATTCAGAGAACCCCTGCAAGACAACAAATGAGAAGACAACTCCCAGATACATAATAATTTGCCTAAACTAAGTAGGTATAAAAGAATAAATCCTATAGGCAGCAAGAGAAAAAGGTCAAACTACCTACCATGGAAGACCAATTAGACTAGCAGCAGATTTATCTACAGAGACCCTTCAGGCCAGGAGAGCTTGGAGCCCAATCTTTAAACTTATCAAAAATAAACAATTTCAACCAAGAATAATCCACCCAGCCAAGCTAAGCTTCATCAGTGAGGGAGAATTAAAATTTTTCCCAGACATCCAATCCCTAAGAACTTATGCTGCCTCCAGACCACCTCTACAAGAAACACTTAAGAAAGTATTAAATACAAAAGAAAAGAAGAAAATAACAACAATGTTCATCATAAGAGTATAGGAAAAAGTTGGAAAACACACATGACTCAACCCAAAAACCAAAAGAAAGACAACAAACAAATAATAATCACAACAACTCTATAAGAACCTCATGGCAGGGATAAACCCTCACATTTCAATAATTAGCCTGAATGTGAATTGACTAAATGCACTACTGAAAAGACACAGGATGGTGGACTGGATAAGAAACCATGACCCCATTATTTGCTGCATCCAGGAGATTCATCTCACTACAAGGGATGCACACAGACTCAAAGTTAAAGGATGGAAAATAAGTTTCCAGGCAAATGGATCACAAAAGGCAGGAGTTGTGAACAATATCAGACAAAACAACTTTTAAGCTATCAAAACTTTAAAAAGAGCAAAAGGACACTACATAATGATATAAGGATCAATCCATCAACAAGAAATATCCATCCTAAACATATATTCTCCCAACACAGGAGCACCAGTATTTATAAAACAACTACTAAATAAACTTAAGAGATATTGACTCTAACACTATTAGAGCAGGGGACTTGAATACCCTAGAGACAGCCCTAGATAGACCTTTAAGGCAAAAAATTAACAAGGAGATCCAGAACCTAAACTTGACAATTGACCAAATGGACTTAGTAAATACCTACAGATTATTCCACTCAGCAACCACAGAATACATTCTACTCATCACCACATGAAACATACTCTAAGACTGATCACATCCTTGGACATAAATCAAGCATAAACAAATCTCATAAGGTTGAAATCTTGCCATGCACATTCTTAGACCACAATGGAATAAAAATAAATATCAAAACCAACAACATTTCCCCAAAGCCCACAAAGACATAGTCACTAAACAGCATGATGCCGAACAATGACTGGGTCAACACTGAAATCAAAGAAGAAATTGAAATATTCCTGGAAACAAATGAAAATGAAGAAACATTTTACCAAAACCTCTGGAATGCAATGAAGTCAGTTCTAAGAGGGGAATTTATATCTCTATGAGCATACATCATGAAAATGGAAAAACCAAAAGTGGAGAGCCTAACAAATCACCAAAGGAAGCTAGAAAGAGAAGACCACCTAAACCCCAACTTTAGCAGAAGAATCCAAAGCACAAAAATAAGAGCCAAAATATGGGACATAGAAGACAAAAATGTCATGGAAAACATCAACAAAATAAAAAGCAGGTTCTTTGAAAGAATTAACAAGATTGATGGGCCCCTAGCCAGAATGACCAAAAAAAAAAAAGAGAGAAAAAGTCAAATAAACACAATCAGAAATACAAAAGATCAAATCACAACTGACCCCAAGAAATACAAAAGAGTATCAGAGATTACTATGTACACCTATATGGAAACAAACTTGATAACCTAGATGAAATGGGGGAGTTTCTAACATCACACAACCTCCCCAGATTAAAACAAGAAGACATTGAGACACTAAATAGACAAATAACAACACAGAAAATTGACTCTGTCATATGAAAACTACCTACAAAATAAAGCCCTGGACTGGATGACATTCCAGCAGAATTCCACAAAATATACAAAGAGAAACTGATACCAATTCTATTGAAAGTATTCCAGGCAATAGAGAAAGATGGAATTCTCCTCCAAATCATTTTACAAAGCTAAAATTACACTGATACTCAAACTGGGTAAAGATCCAACAAAGAAAGAGAACTAGAGGACAATATCCCTTATGAACATAGATGCAAAAATCCTCAACAAGATTCTAGCAAATTGGATTCAAAAACATATCTCAAAAATCATCCACCATGACCAAGTAGGCTTCATCCTCAGGATGCAGGACTGGTTCAACATTTGCAAGACCATAAATGTCATTAAATACATCAACAGATGTAAAAGCAAGAACTACATGATGATATCATTAGATACAGAAAGGGCTTTTGATAAAATTCAGCATCCCTTCTGGATAAAAACCCTCAAACACCTAGATATAGAAGGAATATACCTCAAAATAGTAAGTGCCAGCTATGACAAACCCACAGCTAACATACTGCTAAATGGACAGAAACTGAAAACTGGAACAAGATAAGGCTGCCCGCACTCACCCCTCTTGTTCAATATTGTGTTGGAAGTCCTAGCTCATGCAATTAGACAAGAGAAGGAAATCAGGGGTATCTAAATAGGAAAAGAGGAACTCAAGTTATCCCTGTTTGCTGATGATAAGATCCTATACCTTGAAAATTCAAGAGAATCTGTCAAAAACCTGCTTGCACCGATAAAGGATGTTGGCAAAGTCTCAGGGTACAAAACAAATGTGCAAAAGACAGTTGTATTCCTATACACCAACACCAAGTAGGCAGAGACCCAAATTAAAAGCACAATCCCATTCACAATAGCCAAAAAAAAAAAAAAAAAAAGAACAACCTCAGCATCTTCCTAACCAGAGAAGCGAAAGACCTGTACAATGAGAATTACAAAACACTGCTCAAAGAAATCCAAGAAGACACAAACAAATGGAAAAATATCCCATGCTCATGGATAGGAAGAATCAACATTGTTAATATGTCCATCCTACAAAGGCAATCTGGAGATTCAGTGCAATACCCATTAAGTTACCAACATCATTCTTCTCAGACCTGGAAATGACAATACAGAAATTCATATGGAAACATAAACAACCACAAATAGCCAATACAACCCTTATCAAAAGGAACAAAGCAGGAGGTATCACACTTCCAGACTTCAAACTTTACTATAAGGCTACAGTAATCAAAACATCCTGGTATTGGTACAAGAACAGACACATGGACCAATGGAATAGGATAGAGATTCCAAAGTAAAGTCTTAATTCATCAACCAACTCATCTTTGACCAAGCCTCCAAAAACAAGCACTAGAGAGAGGAAAATATATTCAGTAAATGGTGCTGGGAAAATTGCCTGACCACATGCAGGATACTGAAAAGGGACTTCTACCTATCTATCACCATACACAAAAATTAACTCTAAATGGATCAAAGACCTAAACATAAAACCTCAAATTGTAAGAATCTTAGAAAACACAGGAGACACCCTTATGGAAATTGCAACTGGGAACCAATTCCTATTTAGAACTCTAAAGGCCAATACCTTAAGAAATAGATACACAAGTGGGACCTCATCTAATTAACAAGCTTCTGTAAAGCAAAAGAAACCATCAAGAGAGCAGGGAGACAGCACAGAATGGAAAAACATATTTGCCAACTGTTTATCTGACAAAGGTCTAACATATAGGATCTACAGGTAACTCAAATGCACTGAAAGAAAAAAAACATACAGCACCTTAAAAAGTGGGCAAAAGACATGAATAGACACTTCTTAAAAGAAGATATACGGGCAGCCAACAGACATATGAAAAAGTGCTCACCCTCACTCATCATCAGAGAAATGCAAATCAAAACCACACTGAGATACCACCTAACCCCAATAAGAATGGCCATCATTAATAAAGCAAACAACGACAGATGCTGGCAAGGATGTGGAGAAAAAGGAATGCTTCCACACTGCTGGTGGGAATGCAAACTGGTACAACCTCTTTGGAAGACAGTGTGGCGATTTCTGAAAGAACTAGAAATTGACCTTCCATATGTCCCAGCAATTCACCTATTGGGAATATACCCAGAGGTACTCTAATCATTCTACCAAAAAGATACCTGCACACGTATATTTGTTGCAGCTCTATTCACAATAGCAAAAACATGGAAACAACCGTACTGCCCATCGAAGCTGGACTGGATAAAAAATTGTGTTATAGATACACAATGGAATATTATCATCCATAAAGAAGGACAAATATATGAACTTTGCAGCAACTTGGATGGATTTGGTGTTGATCATACTCAGTGATTTATCACAGAAACAAAGAACAGAGTTCCATATGTTCTCACTCATAAGTGGACCTTGAACAATTATAATGCTATAAGAAAGCTTTTGACAGTAGTGGGAAACTGTCAGGGGAGGGGGCATCAGCTTGGCAGTTGAGGGAAATTGCTAGGGGAGGGAGGGGCATACCTCATCAACAAGGGTACCTGCATGATCAATGTTTATATACCTAAACCTGCAATATACCCCACATCCTTATAATAAAAGTTTAAAAAAAAAAGTGCTTTTCCAAATCTACAATACAGTGATGGCGTTTTTCAACTAATAAACATCTCAATATTCTGATTACTAAAAAAAAAAGAAAAGAAGGAAAGAAATACCTTGGCACCCACCTGACCAAAGAAGTTAAAGATTTTTGCAACAAGAACTACAAAACACTGTTCAAAGAAATCAAGGATGACACAAACAATTGGAAAAACATTCTATGCTTATAGATTGGAAGAATCAGTATTGTTAATATGTCTATCCTCCCCAAGTCAATCCATAGATTTAATACAATACCCTCATCAAATCACAAATATCTATTATTCATGGTTCTCAACACAATGACACAGAAATTCCTGAGGAAACAAAAAAGAACACAAATAACTAAAGCAATACTCAGCAAAAGGAATAAAGTGGGTGGTATCACATTTCCAGACTTTAAAGTTTATTACAAGGCTACAGTAACCAAGATGGCATGGCATTGGTACAGGAATAAGCACATAGACCAGGAACAGGACACACAGACTACATAGAACAGGACAGAGATTCTGGAAGTAAAAACAAGGTCTCTCAACCAACTCATCTTCAACAAAGCCACCAATAAAACTCACTGGGGAAAGGAGACCATATTTAGCAAATGGTGCTGTGAAAATGGGCTGACTAGATGCAGAAGGATGAAATTGGACCCCTATCTATGACCATATACAAAATTCAACTCAAAATGGATTAAGAACCTAAACACTAAACCACAAACTATAAGAATCCTAGAAGAAAATGTAGAAAACACTCTTATATACATTGGAGAAGGCAATGAATTCATGAGCAAGTCCCCAAAAGCAAATGCTACAAAAGCTAAGATAGACAAGTGGGATTGCATCAATCTGAAAAGCTTTTGCACAACAAATTATGCCATCAGGAAAGTAAAGAGATAATAACCCACAGAATGGGAAAAATAATATTTGCAAATTATGCACATGACAAAGGTCTAAGATTCAGGTTCTACAAGGAACTCAAATAAAGTAAAAGGAAAAAAAAACAACTTCATTAAAAAGTATGAAAAAGACATGAACAGACACTTCTCAAAAGATGATATACAAGCAACCAAAAGACACTGAAAAAATTCTCAGCTTCCAATCAATGTGAATTGAAACTACAATTAGATACCACCTAACACCAGTAAGGATGGTTGTCATTAATAATTCAAAAAACAACAGGAGCCGGGCTCGGTGGCTCAGCTTGTAATCCCGCGCCTTTGGGAGGCTGAGGTGAGTGGATTGCCTGAGCCCGCGGGTTCGAGACCTGCCTGGGCAGTGAGACCTCATCTCTACAATAAAAATTAAAAAAATCAGCCGGGCGTGGTGGCACATGCCTGTAATTCCGGCTACTCGGAAGGCTGAGGCGGAAGGATCGCTGGAGCCCAGCAGGCGAGGCTGTGGTGGCTGGGAGCGGCCACTGCACTCC